>NC_142542.1:16870000-17170000 GCF_056151865.1 Erythranthe guttata
TAATTAATGGTTTTTGAGAGTTGTTGGAAGAAACAAGCAAAGGTAAGCAAAATAAATGATAAATGTGAGTTAGAGGAGATTTTGGTATTTCAAACATAATTCTCTCATACGACCTTCATTCGACAGTTCATTCAAGTAGGGTTGAAAAGGCCAACTTAAATGGATATAACTTTGGTGTTTTGAATTTTCTCCCATTCGGGCTGCAAGAGGATCAAATTTACGTTTGAAGTTGAAGTAGTGTCCATGTCGCGATTTAAGAATACATATCTAGAGCGCAAAATGCGCACAAATTTTCCCACGTCGAAATAAAATAAAAAATAAAATAAATAAAAATAAAAATCGCGACATAGGAGTGCATAACCGAAAAGTTGTAGTCCGGATTTGACATGGACAAGCCGTCATACCTTAGTTATGTAGGGGTTATATAAGGACTCTCAAGGGAACTTTTACAGTCGATCAGAGGAGAAAGATAATTCTAATTTGTTAGAATTTAAGGAAAACGTAGTTTATAGTTGTTGATTTCGAGAGAAGTTTCTGACTTTAGATATCACGTTAAAAAACTGTTTTAATACTTCCTCAATATCACTCGAGACAAGGATTACGACGAATTAGTGTTCTTGATTAATAAATTGAGAATCAATAATTGGTATACATGTACTAATTCAACATGGTTGATGCATTGGTCAAATTACTCTAGAGTGTTTTACAACTTAATGAAACTCATGTGCTCTTGTTCTTGAGATTTATTGCATTGGTGAAATCAAATTATTGCATCACGTGTCAATTCGAAGGCGATCAAAGTTGAATTTTCTATCAAAACATAATGAATTCAATAAAAAATGCTAAACTCTATACTAATTTTACCAAATCCTGCACATAACTGAAAATATTTGTCTCTAAAATTTTCTTTTCTCTTTCTCCACCCTCCTTTTTCCATAATGTTTTTCACAAAATCACACATTAAAAACGTCTCTAGCATTCCAATTTCGACTTTGAGAAAAATCTTCACATGTTCAAACTAAAATAATGTTGGAATTTGAGGGAAAAATTCGAATTAATATGAATTTGAATAATTAAGAAGACTTAATGAAATTGAATAAATATTAAATAAAACTAAACTCGTTTTTTATGTTATTCACGTCAAAAATTAATGAATTTTGAGTGACTTGGATAAAATCATCATAGAGAGAAGTTAGAGAAAATATGAGTAGAGATAGACTCTTTTTTAATTTATGTGTGGGATTTAATAAATTTTAATGTGGAATTTAGCACGCCCCTTCAATAAAATATATGAAATATATTGGATTCCCGGCCTAAAGTTGGTTTATTTTATTTTTTATGAATATTTTTAGTAAAAATAATAAAAAGAAAAAGAAATAGCATAAGATTGGGCTTTCCTAGTAGCGAGTGATATTCTAAATTAGGCTCCCGACCCACCATATAAATAAATGGTTAATCTCATTAATCTCGAAAGGGCGAATGACAAAAAGGCCCATCATATGGGACTTAAATGCATTTTAGTTCACAAAAAAAAAATAGTCTCTCAATTAAGCCCATCCCCTTGTCTTGAGTCCAAAATACCCTCAATAATATAATTCTTATCAATTCCACCCATTATGCTCTAACTTCCTTAATATTACACATTGACCCCGTATTTAAACAAATATATCACATTAACCCCCAAACCTTTTTTTTTTCAGAAAATAATTTTTTTTCAGAAATACTTTTTTTCCGGCCAGATTCCGGCGTTGACCGCCGGAATCCGCCGGTCTCCGGCGTTGACTTTTTTTTTTTTTGAGAACTTTTTTTTTCCTGAAATTTTTTCCGGCCGATCAACCACCGTTGACCGCCGGTCTCCGGCGTTGACTTTTTTTTTTTTTTTTTTTTGAATTTTTTTTTCTTAGAAGAAAAAAATATTTTAATTAATATTACTGTTTTAGCTACTAAATTACTGTCTCAGACAGTTATATTACTGTTTGGGACAGTAATATTATGAATATTATTTTTGCGAACAGTAATATTATGAATATTATTTTTCCGAACAGTAATATTATTGTCTAAGACAATTAAATTACTGTTGAAAACAGTAATTTAGCATCTAAGGCAGTACTATTAATTAAAATATTTTTTTTTAAGATAAAAAATGAAAAAAAAAAGTCAATTAACAGTTAAATTACTGTCTCCGACAGTTAAATAACTGCTGCAGACAGTAATATTAATTAAAAATATTTTTTTTAAGAATAAAAAAGTCAATTAACAGTTAAATCACTGTCTCCAACAGTTAAATAACTGCTCGAGACAGTAATTTAGCAACGAATACAGTAATATTAATTAAAATATTTTTGACGAAAAAAAAAGTCAATTAACAGCTAAATTACTGTCTCCGGTAGTTAAATAACTGCCGGAGACAGTAATTTAGCAGCCAATACAGTAATATTAATTAAAAAAAATTTAAGAAAAAACAAAATTATAAAAAAAAAAAAAAAGTCAACGCCGGAGACCGGCGGTCTCCGGAGGTCAACGCCGGAATCTGGCCGGAAAAAAAACATTTCAGAAAAAAAAAATATTTTCTGAAAAAAAATATTTTGGGGGGTTAATGTGATATATTTGTTTAAATCTGGGGTCAATGTGTAATATTCTGGAAGTTAGCGCATAATGGGTGGAATTGATAAGAATTAGGCTTAAAATTGGGGTCAAAATTGAAATTAGGGTTAAAATTGGTTAATTGATGAAATTGGGCTAAATTGGGGAGTAAATCATGAAATTGGAGTTAAATTGGGTTTCAATGAATTGGGGGTAATTTTGGTATATATAGAAGGATTTTTCTTATTTGCAAATAAGTTTGAATGGGCTGGATTTATTTGAAAGACAAAATAGTTGGATGTCCCTCTTTTAATTAAGTGCCCTTGTCATGGGCCTATTTGCCATTACCCCATCTCAAAAAACCTCTTGACAATAGGACTTAATTAAAAAAATTCATTCATTTTTTTGTCTTTCAAATATGGGTCCATTTGATATTCACCCCTAGAATGAAAAATATATAAGGATAGTTTCACCCCTAAAATTCTTCATTTGAGATACCCGCTGAAGAGGCAAAAATACTATTGTACCCTTAAGTGCAATTTTCGCCCAACTGTATTCAGTATTTTTGCCCCTGCATTCAGCATAATGCCAAACCGCATGTAGCATTTGTGGCCTCATTTATCATTTTTATAGATTTATTTAATAAAAAATAAAAAAATTTAATTTATTATTATTTTTTATATATACCCTATTTTGTATTTATTTATATATTTATTTATTTTTAATTTGTTTTAATTTTTATTTTTAGTAAAATGAAATTGGGGGACCACAGCTCCCTGCATCTTAGACATTCGGCCATGTTTGTAGTTATATTGTTTTTTTTTTACCCCAAAGTCATGGTCAACAATTATGTACACATACGAATATCAGCGCTTATATAAAAAAAATTCATAAACACCAACAATAAAATTCATAATTTAAATATTATATTATAAATCAACTCATACCAGCAAATACATATCAAAATACACAATTACATACATATGTTACTACTGTTACTCTATGGTACTTTATCTTTATGTTACTATATGTTACTAGTGATGTATAGAATGCGTATTAATATATACAGTCTATAGTCGACGGTAACCAACAAATACAGATGGGACAACACAATTACATGCATATGTTACAACATGTTACTATATGATGTATACAGTGTGTAGAACACTGTAACTTGAATAATAGGTCAAAATCGTCAAATTTGTCTACAACTTCAACCAAATTTTCTGAGACCTTCAAGGAGAGGATCAATGGCTTCCATTAAGTTGTAACAGCAAAATCAAAACAAAAAAAATTACTCAGTTATGTTATTTGGAAAAAAACTAGGTAGTAACATTGAATGGTGTTATTCCCATTAAAAGTTAGTGCACATTTACAAAAATTGACGAAACATAAAAACACTCAAAAATCAATGAAAATTAAGAGAGAGGTCATAGCTGCGGATGCTATGAATTTTAGACCAAACCGCCAAGGAGTCCTCACCCCAAGGTTCCGCGCACGCAATGAAAAAAATCACATAAATATATATAAGAATAAATATTTAATGAAATGACTATAAACATATAGATCTAGATGAAAGGAACCAACGGTGGGTAGCCCGTCAAATTCCGACAGACGAAAAACAAACTACACCTTTTGAAAGACCTGTCGTTGCTGAATTACGCACACACAGTTAAACGACTATAGAAATCGACCCAAAGCCTCAAACCGCTTGAAATCACCACCGAAATAAATAGATCGACGAGAGGAATATAACGGTAGTTAAACCATAAAATTACGACTACCGGAGAGAAAGTTATGACTTCGGAAAGCACCATTGTCAGTTGGAGACCTATGGCGCGGAAATTCAGATGTGGGAGTGGAATAAAAAGAGAGAGAGAGACGGTTGTGATTTGGCTAGGGTATAAAACTGACTATATAAGAATAGTTTAGGTACTTCAAGTCGTCCAGGGTGTATGTCAAATTTCAAACAAAAATAAGGGGGAATGCACAAGGTTGTAATTCAAACTATTTCCCATTTAAGGGGGTCCATAAAATAATTATAATACATGTACATATATGTTTGAATATGGGACGAAAACAGTATTTTAGATGATTGCTCATACTAAAGAACATTGAATGTAAGGACAGTTTAAGATGATTGCTTATATTAATGAACAACGATACTTATATGTAGTGATCCAATATTGATTTGAGATTCATGTGTTTCTCATGTCTTATACTCAATTCGAATTTTCCCACAGACGACGCCACTTGATGGTGTAAGATCTACACCCTCAAGACCTTCTCACAAAAAAATATTCCAACATAAATAAGTTCGCCAATTTTTCCAAAAACTAAAAACAGATTTAAAAGTCTAGAGCCTGGAATTAAGAAAAAGTTTTAACACAGTAACAGAAAACTAAAACCATACAACCTCGACAAAAATTACTTCGAGTTCCCTCCGTTTGTTTTCTTTTTACGGGTAGTGATAATTACTTCACGGTCCCATAGTTTTTTGGACAACTCATAAACATCGACTTCGTGGTTGTTTGATGCAAAATTACTGAAACCTCATTTCTCCCTAATTCTTCCGAATTTCAGTTTCATCCGACGTAAGTTTTCAGTTATTTGATTCTTACTGAAGTGGGGAAGATGACCATTCATGAAGATGTGAAAGCCAACCCAATCATGGTTTCTTTTGCGGATCCAAAAATGCTCAAGACCAATAAGGAGAATGAGTTCTTCTTGTTTTGAAAAGAGGTCACCAATTTTCTTCTTCTTCTCGTTAGTTTCGGAAGACTCGCTTTCTCCATTGAATTCGAGCATTTGCATCTCTTTCGCTGCCTCTTTTGGTTCAACATTCGTGGGAACACTTTTTTCATCAGATATCCCCATCTGATTTTCTTCTAGTTCAACATTTGTGGGAACATTTTTTTCATGAGACATCACCATCTGATTTTCTTGGCTCGAAGACTGTTTTTGGGGCGTCATTTTCTTGACTCGGATATTGCTTTGTGTTTGTGTTTGTATTTGTGTTTGTATTTGTGTTTGTGTTTGTAACAAGTCACCTCTATAAATAAAGCTGAATTTGGTGGGAATTTGAAACACAAAGTGTTTTTTTCATTCTTGATTAGCTGCCAATTTTTTCATCCTAAGCCGCTTAGGGTTTTTTTCCCTACAATCCCGTGTAAATCCTTGTTGAGTCGTGTATTGGATATTGCCGCAAAAATGCTGGCATTTGCACAACAGAGACTTAGATGTTTATGCATCATGTCAGGTAGTGGACCGGTTTCTTCGGTGACACTACGCCAGCCCACAACATCTGGTGTCAATATTACGTTTGAGGTTAATGCATTTTGTACTCGTACAATTCTTTATACTTGTTGAAACCAGATAATTTTTTTTGTTCGAGCTACCATTATTTTATTTTCTGACTTGCTATTTCTAAATAACTAGAGTTGTTTTGAGATACTGTGGTTTACCGGTTCGTACTTGCTCTCTGAAAGTGGCGGGCCCTGCAACCGGACAGGTGGCATCAGCATCTCTGTGTAGTCCTGATGGCCATATGATTGGAGGTGCAATAGGTGGTAGTCTTATTGTAGCGCAGGTATTTGGTCTATTTAGTTTGTTTTTCTGTTTGAAAACGGGTTAGTTTTCTTAGGCATTGTTAGGTTCGTAAGATAAGATAAACCAAGATAAGAATATTAAATAATGTAATGAAAATTCAATTGAATTATTGGACCAATAAATAATGTTTTCAGGTCAACCCACAAAAATATTGGGTTTACCGGACATCAATCAAAGTCAGGTTATTTAATTAGGTATGACTAATCTTCCCAACCTGACGAGGTCTTAGGTGTTCTCTCTGGGAACACCCAAGATGAAAAGCGCCAGTGGGTGGTCTGAAGAAAACCTCTTTGCCGCAGGCTATATCCTCTCAATATAAATCAATATATATTTTTTATTTAATTAAGCCTTAATTAGATGATTTGAATTGATAATTATACCTTAATTAGGTGATTTGATTAGATTCAATCACTAATTAGTGATTTTGTTGGTGATTTGATTAGATTTAAATTTCTATGTTTCCTTTTGAAGCATGGATGGTATTACAACAGACATGATTAATATATATATATATATATATATATATATATATATATATATATATATATATATATATATATATATATATATATATATATATATATATATATATATATATATATATCCAAAAACTAAAAACATATTTAAAAGTCTAGAGCCTAGAATTAAGAAAAAGTTTTAACACAGTAACAGAAAATTAAAACCATACAACCTCGACAAAAATTACTTTGAGTTCCCTCCGTTTGTTTTATTTTTACGGGTAGTGATAATTACTTCACGGTCCCATAGTTTTTTGGACAACTCATAAACATCGGCTTCGTGGTTGTTTGATGCAAAATCACAGAGACCTCATTTCTCCCTAATTCTTCTGAATTTCAGTTTCATCCGACGTAACTTTTCAGTTATTTGATTCTTACTGAAGTGGGGAAGATGACCATTCATGAAGATGTGAAAGCCAACCCAATCATGATTTCTTTTGCGGATCCAAAAATGCTCAAGACCAGTAAGGAGAATAAGTTCTTCTTGTTTTGAAAAGAGGTCACCAATTTTCTTCTTCTTCTCGTTAGTTTCGGAAGACTCGCTTTCTCTGTTGAATTCGAGCTTTTGCATCTCTTTCGCTACCTCTTTTGGTTCAACATTCGTGGGAACGCTTTTTTCATCAGATATCCCCATCTGATTTTCTTCCGGTTCAACATTCGTGGGAACACTTTTTTCATTAGACATCAGCATCTGATTTTCTTGGCTCGAAGACTGTTTTTGGGGCATCATTTTCTTGACTCGGATATTGCTTTGTGTTTGTGTTTGTGTTTGTGTTTGTAACAACAAGTCACCTCTATAAATAAAGCTGAATTTGGTGGGAATTTGAAACACAAAATGTTTGGAACCATTTCTATTTTTTTTTCATTGTTTCCCCAAAACAAAATGGGATTTATTACACTTTTCAAATCATTTTCTCAAAACAATTTCAAAAGTTTCTCTCTCCTCCAGACATGATGTGACTGCTACAGTAAAATGATTTGACTGCTACAGTAAAAAATGTTTTCACTAAAAAACAAATAAACATCACTTCATCTTTCAATTTTTTTCTTCAAAAATACTATTTTCTAACATCTTTAAACATGATTTGACTGCTACAGTGTATTTTGTCTCCTTCCAAAATACAAACAAACATTACTTTCATTCTCAAATTATTCCCCCAAAACATATTTCCTCAAAATGAAATCAAAATAAGATCCAAAACGCTTCCAAACATTGCCAAAGTGTTTTTTTTATTCTTGATTAGCTGCCAATTTTTTCATCCTAAGCCGCTTATGATTTTTTTTCCCTACAATCCCGTGTAAATCCTTGTTGGGTCGTGTATAGAATATTGCCGCAAAAATGCTGGCATTTGCACGACAGAGACCAAGATGTTTATGCATCACGTCACGTAGTGGATCGGTTTCTTCGGTGACACTACGCCAGCCCACAACATCTGGTGTCAATATTACGTTTGAGGTTAATGCATTTTGTACTCGTACAATTCTTTATACTTGTTGAATCCAGATAATTGTTTTTGTTCGAGCTACCATTATTTTATTTTCTGACTTGCTATTTCTAAATAACTAGGGTTGTTTTGAGATACTGTGGTTTTCCGGTTCGTACTTGCTCTCTGAAAGTGGCGGGCCCTGCAACCGGACAGGTGGCATCAGCATCTCTGTGTAGTCCTGATGGCCATATGATTGGAGGTGCAATAGGTGGTAGTCTTATTGTAGCGCAGGTATTTGGTCTATTTAGTTTGTTTTTCTGTTTAAAACGGGTTAGTTTTCTTAGGCATTGTTAGGTTCGTAAGATAAGATAAACCAAGATAAGAATATTAAATAATGTAATGAAAATTCAATTGAATTATTGGACCAATAAATAATATTTTCGGGTCAACCCACAAAAATATTGGGTTTACCGGACATCAATCAAAGTCAGGTTATTTAATTAAGTATGACTAATCTTCCCAACCAGACGAGGTCTTAGGTGTTCTCTCCGGGAACGCCCAAGATGAAAAGCGCCTGTGGGTGGTCTGAAGAAAACCTCTTCGCCGCAGGCTATATCCTCTCAATATAAATCAATATATATTTTTTATTTAATTAAGCCTTAATTAGATGATTTGAATTGATAATTATACCTTAATTAGGTGATTTGATTAGATTCAATCATTAATTAGTGACTTGGTTAGTGATTTGATTAGATTTAAATTTCTCTGTTTCCTTTTCTGTTTCCTTTTGAAGCATGGATGAATATTACAACAGACATGATTAATATATATATATATATATATATATATATATATATATATATATATATATATATATATATATATATATATCCAAACACTAAAAACATATTTAAACGTCTAGAGCCTAGAATTAAGAAAAAGTTTTAACACAGTAACAGAAAATTAAAACCATACAACCTCGACAAAAATTACTTTGAGTTCCCTCCGTTAGTTTTATTTTTACGGGTAGTGATAATTACTTCACGGTCCCATAGTTTTTTGGACAACTCATAAATATCGGCTTCGTGGTTGTTTGATGCAAAATCACAGAAACCTCATTTCTCCCTAATTCTTCCGAATTTCAGTTTCATCCGACGTAACTTTTCAGTTATTTGATTCTTACTGAAGTGGGGAAGATGACCATTCATGAAGATGTGAAAGCCAACCCAATCATGGTTTCTTTTGCGGATCCAAAAAGGCTCAAGACCAGTAAGGAGAATGAGTTCTTCTTGTTTTGAAAAGAGGTCACCAATTTTCTTCTTCTTCTCGTTAGTTTCGGAAGACTCGCCTTCTCCATTGAATTCGAGCTTTTGCATCTCTTTCGCTACCTCTTTTGGTTCAACATTCGTGGGAACGCTTTTTTCATCAGATATCCCCATCTGATTTTCTTCCGGTTCAACATTCGTGGGAACACTTTTTTCATTAGACATCACCATCTGATTTTCTTGGCTCGAAGACTGTTTTTTGGGGCGTCATTTTCTTGACTCGGATATTGCTTTGTGTTTGTGTTTGTGTTTGTGTTTGTAACAACAAGTCACCTCTATAAATAAAGCTGAATTTGGTGGGAATTTGAAACACAAAGTGTTTTTTTATTCTTGATTAGCGGCCAATTTTTTCATCCTAAGCCGCTCAGGGTTTTTTTTCCCTACAATCCCGTGTAAATCCTTGTTGGGTCGTGTATAGAATATTGCCGCAAAAATGCTGGCATTTGCACGACAGAGACCAAGATGTTTATGCATCATGTCACGTAGTGGATCGGTTTCTTCGGTGACACTACGCCAGCCCACAACATCTGGTGTCAATATTACGTTTGAGGTTAATGCATTTTGTACTCGTACAATTCTTTATACTTGTTGAAACCAGATAATTGTTTTTGTTCGAGCTACCATTATTTTATTTTCTGACTTGCTATTTCTAAATAACTAGGGTTGTTTTGAGATACTGTGGTTTTCCGGTTCGTACTTGCTCTCTGAAAGTGGCGGGCCTGCAACCGGACAGGTGGCATCAGCATCTCTGTGTAGTCCTGATGGCCATATGATTGGAGGTGCAATAGGTGGTAGTCTTATTGTAGCGCAGGAATTTGGTCTATTTAGTTTGTTTTTCTGTTTAAAAACGGGTTAGTTTTCTTAGGCATTGTTTGGTTCGTAAGATAAGATAAACCAAGATAAGAATATTAAATAATGTAATGAAAATTCAATTGAATTATTGGACCAATAAATAAAGTTTTCGGGTCAACCCACAAAAATATTGGGTTTACCGGACATCAATCAAAGTCAGGTTATTTAATTAAGTATGACTAATCTTCCCAACCAGACGAGGTCTTAGGTGTTCTCTCCGGGAACGCCCAAGATGAAAAAGCGCCAGTGGGTGGTCTGAAGAAAACCTCTTCGCCGCAGGCTATATCCTCTCAATATAAATCAATATATATTTTTTATTTAATTAAGCCTTAATTAGATGATTTGAATTGATAATTATACCTTAATTAGGTGATTTGATTAGATTCAATCATTAATTAGTGATTTGGTTAGTGATTTGATTAGATTTAAATTTCTCTATTTCCTTTTGAAGCATGGATGAATATTACAACAGACATGATTTAATATATATATATATATATATATATATATATATATATATATATATATATATATATATATATATATCGAAACACTAAAAACATATTTAAAAGTCTAGAGCCTAGAATTAAGAAAAAGTTTTAACACAGTAACAGAAAATTAAAACCATACAACCTCGACAAAAATTACTTTAAGTTCCCTCCGTTTGTTTTATTTTTACGGGTAGTGATAATTACTTCACGGTCCCATAGTTTTTTGGACAACTCATAAACATCGGCTTCGTGGTTGTTTGATGCAAAATCACAAAAACCTCATTTCTCCCTAATTCTTCCGAATTTCAGTTTCATCCGACCTAACTTTTCAGTTATTTGATTCTTACTGAAGTGGGGAAGATGACCATTCATGAAGATGTGAAATCCAACCCAATCATGGTTTCTTTTGCGGATCCAAAAATGCTCAAGACCAGTAAGGAGAATGAGTTCTTCTTGTTTTGAAAAGAGGTCACCAATTTTCTTCTTCTTCTCGTTAGTTTCGGAAGACTCGCCTTCTCCATTGAATTCGAGCTTTTGCATCTCTTTCGCTACCTCTTTTGGTTCAACATTCGTGGGAACGCTTTTTTCATCAGATATCCCCATCTGATTTTCTTCCGGTTCAACATTCGTGGGAACACTTTTTTCATTAGACATCAGCATCTGATTTTCTTGGCTCGAAGACTGTTTTTGGGGCGTCATTTTCTTGACTCGGATATTGTTGTGTTTGTGTTTGTGTTTGTGTTTGTAACAACAAGTCACCTCTATAAATAAAGTTGAATTTGGTGGGAATTTGAAACACAAAGTGTTTTTTTCATTCTTGATTAGCTGCCAATTTTTTCATCCTAAGCCGCTTAGGGTTTTTTTCCCTACAATCCCGTGTAAATCCTTGTTGAGTCGTGTATAGAATATTGCCGCAAAAATGCTGGCATTTGCACGACAGAGACCAAGATGTTTATGCATCATGTCACGTAGTGGATCGGTTTCTTCGGTGACACTACGCCAGCCCAAGTAACGAATTAATACATTTTATTTTTTTCATATAGTTCGAATTAATACAAGTGTCCCATCAATCCATGAAACAAACAAAAATTACAACAAATTACCTCATATTTTTCAAGTAACGAGTTCCAATCTTTTACCAAGCCAGAAACTCGTGCACCGGAATATGGATTCCGTTCGTCGATTGCGGCTGGAATACGGATCCTATTCTTCGGCAATACAAATCGTCGTCGAAATACAAATCCCGTGCAGCGGTGGCAGACGACGGTCAGGGGAGCAGCGGCGACGGGCGGCGGCGGCGGAGGGAGCAGCGGCTCTGTTCTCATCGGGAGCAGCGGCTGCGGGCAGCGGCCGAGGAGGAGCAGCAACGGTGGGCAGCGCAAGTTGGGGGAGAAGCAGAGGTAGGTCACATGGCTTTGGATAGAGATAGAGTTAGAAAGAGAAGAAGAGAAATATGATGGAGAGATGTCACGTGGTTAGAGAGAGAGAGAGTTAAAGAGAGAAGAAGAGAAAGTAGTTGGAAAGATAGAATGACTGAATGAGTGGGAGAGAAAAAACTAGGGTTTGAATTGAAATTAAAAAGGTAAAACAAGTAATTCAAGTTGTTCAGTGGGGTCTCACTAATTAAGATTAGAATGTGAGTTTTTGACTAGGGAAGAAAATTCCATAGAACCTAACCATATATATTTTCAAAACTAGGGGGTTATCCCACATTTCCCATTTAAATATTTCCAATTCATTCAAACTTATATGCAAATAAGGAAAATCTTTTTATATAACCAAAATTACACACAATTTCTTGAAACTCAATTCAACTTCAATTTCATATATACACCTCAATTTAGCTCAATTTCACCAATTAACTAATTTTGACATTAATTTCAATTTGACTCCAATTTTGACCCGCCACCACCAGAAATCGTTGGTCAGCCACCGTTGACCGTCGGTCTCCGACATTCACTTCTTAGTAGTGGTTCTCTAAATTGGACTCGTGATCCAGTAAATAAATAAATTATACGTCCATTGGGTTGGTCCAATTAAATATATGACAAATAAATGTTATGTTTTTATGAGCCAAACAGTGAGATTCTGATTGATTGGGAAGTATTTAGGATTGGGACAAATCTGAAGAACCAAACCAGTGGCAAGTTGTAGTCACATGGCCTTCTGTATTTTTAGATGCTTCTTCCATTTATAGTTTGTGGTCCTAAAACCCCCACATATATCTATATATATATATATATATATATATATATATATATATATATATATATATATATATATATATATATATATATATACAAACACACTGATACATGTGTGTGTGTGATTTGTATAACATGATTGATGGCAAAACAAATAGGAAATGTTGGGGGAAGAAATGATCTATTTATTCAATTTAATTTTAATCTTATCTCCATGAAATTTTTTTTTTTTTTTTTTTTTGTAACTCGTATTAAAAAATAATTTGAAGAAAAAAAATACACAGATGTGGACGGGATGGAATACTCGGGGGGGGGGGGGGGGGGGGGGGGGGGGGGATTTTTACGGGGATTGGGATGTGAATATTGAGACAGGGCGGGGACGGGGGATTGAGAAACCAACCACATTGCCATCCCTTATCGGTGTTCAAAACAACTAAATAGAACATCGATAAATTAATGCTTAATAAATTAATAATCTTGCTTAAATAATAATTTGTCTCGGTTCTGATTTGTTGACTATGTGTTAAATCATTAATTCGATAACTTAATATCTTGCTAAATTAATAAAAATTTTACTAGTAACAATTATAGTAATTTATTAATTATATTACGTAGTTAAACTATACGAAAAACTATTATTTTATTACTATTTGATGGGCCTTAGCCCAAAATAGTAATTTTAGATACCCAAACAGACCAACCTAAATTCAAACATAATGAGCACATTGTGACAACTAGGTGGAGTCTGGCAATCACATATGATGATGAAATTGATGGTCATTAATTCTTTTGATATTTTTTTATTTATTTATTAAAAAAATAAAATCATTTAGTTTTTTTATTACCATCTAAAATTTACTAATAAAATAATTTTTATTTTAATGCTTAGAGCTTTCTTGCAAGAATGGATCTTGCATTGCTTGAGACAATGAAACGTGATGTACTATAATAGTAGCCAATTAAGTGGGGGCTCAAAACCTATTTTAGGATTTTAATCTCACTTTGCACCCTCAAAAACATTTAATAGCATTTTGTACCCTTAAAACATAATGAATCATGCATAATCGTCCATAATGGTTTTTTAAAGCTAATGAATGTAATTTAATATTTTTACTGGTATTGTAGTATTTCAAATCAATATTTTGCTATTCATCAGTCTTTTCGAAATTACAAGGTACAAAAATAAAAATACATCTCATCAACATATTTAAAATTTATACTTTTAACACAAAAATCTATTTTACAAAAATAATAGTAAAAAAAATTCATTCAACTATTTTGTTATCAATTTATTTGAAAATTATATTATCTTCCAAAAGTTAGACCAAATATTTTCAACAATTACGATAAAGATCCACCAATCGAATAATTTAGTGAGGAAACATTACGTTTATTTTTTGTGAACAAAATATATTCGTTCAACTAATCCGGGGTGATTTTTTTTTCCGCGCTTTGTACAAAACATAACAATTTAATTTGTTATTTTGCACCCTGGAAAAAAAACCAATAAAAATAAAAAATAAAAGTGCTCTCGTTAGGTTTTAAACATTTGATTCAGGGTGCATTATGAATGATTTATTATGTGGAGGGCGCAAATTGCTATTAATTTTTTTGCAATGGTGCAAAGTGACAAAGTTCTTCATTTCAAAGGTTCAAAGTGAAATTAAACCATTATTGAGTTATTCAGCCAATAGTTCGTTCCCCAAACCTTGAATCTGGATTCTACTTTGCTAAATTATATTATAAAATATTTTATTTCATGAGTACACGTCAAATATAGAAATAAATTCATTTGTTTAATTATTTTACGTGTAAATAATTGTTTTGGTTTATTTACTTATTGTTACTTGTTTTCACGAGGTATGGCCGTATGGCACGCTTATAGCACGTGTCAATATTAAGATTCTTAACCAATGTGTATCTTAGGAATAATTCTTTCTGATTGAATCTCACAAACATGCTGACATACATGCATGACACGTGTAAAATATTTATAAAATTGCCCCTTTTTTTTGATCTTATATCAACATTTGTATGTATATTTTCATAGTTTTTTTTAGCAATATATTTTTTGTAGTTTCATCAATTAATGTATATGAGTGCTTAAATTTCAATTTGAGAGACAACTATGGACTCAAGAATTCTATTATAATTAGAATTTACAAAAATAATAATAATACAATTAAACCTTTATAAATTAATACAGTTGGAATGGAATAGACAAAAAAATATCAATTTAGCAGTATATCAAATTATCATTAAATTATGTAGAACAAATCCATTTAAGTTCGTCCATGAAATTCATTAAGCTACTAGGTTATCTAAATTAGAGATTATTTTCAGATTCAATTATATAAACAAAAATACCAAAAAACAAAAAATGAAATATTAAATATACCGAATGTAAAATAGGGTTTATACTTATGTTACATCGGGTGAAACACACGGGTAAGATCTTTACCATTTATATCAAGGTTCTAAAAAGTGGTTATCGGGTCCGAGGCGGTTAGAGATCGCCACACGATAAATCGGTACAGCGGTGATTAATCAGTGATAAGTCGGAAATAAATTGATTTTTACATTTAGTATACTATTTTTCTAAATATTATTTGTAAATACTCAAAATATATATTAAAAAATATTTGAACATGATTTTCGTTCAAACAAATTGGGTTGAAATTTGAAAAAATTAGAAAATATAAAACCCTACATTCTTTTCCTTTTAATTAAAAAAAAAAGAAAAAAAACAAATATTTTTATCTGATTTGTTGTCCCGATATAACAGTTTGACCCGTCTCACACCGTTGGATACCGCCTAACCATCCAAAAATCGATTTTTCAAACCTCCTCACCAATATCGTAAAGGTTTACGATTAATGTGTGTAGATCGACAGTGAAAAATCACCGTAGGGAACCGTGCATAGCATAAAATTGAGCCTAAAAGAGAGTCCTAATTACAAATGGTATGTACGTGCCCGGCCACATATACACGTCTACATACAAAGTAGACTCCTATATTATATCAACTACACCTACAATAATTAACATAAATATTATTATTTTATATATATATAATATATATACAATTAAAAATAATCATATAAAATCAGAAAATAAATAATATAAATAAGTTAAAATCCCTTTTCCTTTTCCTGCTCTACCCAAAGACTCTTCCTTCTCCGTGGAGCAAGATAAAAACAAAACACACACTAAAACACGCACACACACACACACGGAACTATATATATATATATATACCTACACCGGCGGCGACTGCGGTGGTTGCTTTCTCCGGTCCGAGGTTATTTATTTTTTTACCGATGCAAATACGATATTAATATTTTTGGAGTTGCGGAAAAAAAAAAAATTAAAAAAAAAAAGGGTTTGACAATATTATAATCTAATCAATCATCCATCGTTCGGAGATCACTTCACGCCATTGTTGGAAGGAAACAGCTATACATACACGAAGGTATATGCATATATTAAGCACAATCGCGCAAGCATAACACGCAGCAAAAATTATAAATTAAAAAAATTAAATTCAGATGGGTTTCGTGTTAGACTTTATTTTCTCTCTAGCTGTGGGTTGGGATTCGTCTTCTTCTCTTCTCCGTATCTGTTTGCTATCGGTTTTTTTGTATTTTAGTTATTGAAGGGCGTTAATTTTAGGTAGTTTAAGTGGATTTTTCTGAATCCCTGTAGTTATTTTTATTTGAATTTTGGAATTTTATGTGATGGTGTGCTTTTTCTGTTGCTTGATTGCAGGGATGCATTATAATTGTGAGTAAAGTTTGTATTTGGTATTGATTATCGGTGGGTGTGTTAAAGAAAGTAGCTGTTTGAAGAAGGATTCTTCTGGTTAGACGGTGGGCGGTGGCAATTGGAAATTTTCGTTGGGTTTCGGCGAAAATTCGATTAATTGCAGATCTCTGAGGAGGGTTTGGGATTAATTGAAGTTTAATTAGTGAAATTTGTATTGGGCTCTAGCTAATTGGGGTTCTTTTGGAGGTGATTAAAGGATCTTGTTAATTTCTGCTGATTTTTGCCATCCGCTGTGAATCTTCGTCAGTGATGCATTTTTGGGGAAGTTCTTGATTTTGAAAGGTTTTACGAAAGATGAGTTCTTCGGGAGGTGTAGTTCAAATGGGAAAGCTTGTGGTTCACATTTCGGAGAATGGGCACTCGTACGAGCTCGACTGTGACGAATATACCCTTGTCGAAGCAGTGCAGAAGTTTCTAGAATCAGTGTGCGGAATCCCCTCAAATGATCAGCTTCTTCTATGCTTGGACATGAAATTGGAATCTCACCGCCCGCTCTCTGTTTACAAGCTCCCATCTGATGAAAGGGAAGTATTTTTATTCAATAAATCAAGAATGAGGAGCAATTCGCCATCTCCTCAATCGGAGCACATTGAAATTGTCGATATACCCGATCCACCATTGCCATCTTCCTCTCAAAAGCCTCATCCACTGGACGATGCTCCGGATCCCGCGCTAAAAGCCTTGCCTTCGTACGAGAGGCAGTTCAGATATCACTTTCAGTGTGGGCATGCTATTTACAGCCGTACGGTTGCTAAATACGAAACCTGTGAGAGGCTGTTGCAAGAGCAGAAGGTGCAAGAACGGGCTTTGGAGATTGCTAGGGGGAATTTGGACTATTTTTACAGGATTGTGCTGCAGAATTATACGGATTTTGTGAAGTGTTACTCTCAGCAGCACCGTAGCCATACGAGCCTTTTGGTGAACTTTGGGAGGGATATGGAGAAGTTGAGATCCATTAGACTTATTCCAGCCTTGCAAACTGCAAATAGGAAGTGTTTGTTGGATTTTGTGAAGGAAGAGAATATAAGGAAGACTGTGGAGGATTGTAGCGGTTCGCACAGGCAGTTTGAGAACAAAGTTTCGGAGTTTAAGCAGGAGTTTGGTGATTTGAAGCGCAACACGGAGAATTTGTTCTCTGGGAAGGCTTCGTTTCTTGTCAAAGACTTGGATTTGGCAATAAAAGACCACCAGCGGTATATCAATGAGCAAAAGAGCATAATGCAAGCTCTAAGGTGTCTCTCTCTCTCTCTCACACACACACACACATGCCATGTATTTTATATTTTCAACTTTTTGCTGCTAATATTTGGTTGGTAAGTCAAGTTCCGTAAAATTAGTATTATACAAAGTGTTTGTCGGCGCTTCCAGAGAAACTGTGCTTAGCGACAATATTGAATGCTCTGTGTTTGTACTTTGTAACCGACTCTTACATAATACGTGGCTTTGTGTTTTATGTGACGTGAGAAATTGGTATTTGTATTTGGTTTATTAGACAGCGTGGTCCACAAAATGGATTTATGATGTATGAGATCTTGACGTCTCCTACCAAATTTGTATATTTGGATTTTTTCTTTTTAGAACTACGACTCACTATAAGGTAACATGCTATAATTTTGTCGTAATTCCACTTAAAAACCGAGTAGATGTAGAAAGCGGTTTTGTGTTTGGACATGAGCCTTGATGCCAACAACTTTTCGGCTGTCTGCTTTGGAAACCTATTATAATTGTTACAAAGCAGAACATATTTTAGACTTTCAGTTAGGCGTGACAACAAATTAATTGGTTCCGTTTTAATCATTATTTCCGTCTATGGTGAAAAGCAGATTATACATAAGATTCTGATATTTCTGAGTAGCCATTAACAGAATAGGGAAAGGCCATAGAAGGGCATGTAGATGGTATCAGAAAGATGTATTCTTTGGCTTGATTTTTAAGCAGGTTCGATATATATATATATTTATATATATACATATTGTTTAACTCAATTTTTGTTACGGTGCAGCAAAGATGTGAACACCGTAAAGAAGCTAGTGGACGACTGCCTCTCAAGCGAGCTGTCATCTTCACTTCGCCCGCACGATGCTGTTTCTGCTTTAGGACCAATGTACGACAGCCACGAAAAAAATTACCTCCCAAAAATGCAAACGTGCGACCGCTCGATCTCCAGCCTCCTAGATTTCTGCAGAGAGAGAAAAAACGAGATGAACATCTTCGTTCACAGTTACATGCAAAAGATCGCTTACATTCAGTACACCATCAAAGACGTACGCTACAAGTTCTCCGTTTTCCAAGAGGCTTTGAAGCGTCAGAACGACCAATTCGAGCACCTGAAAGTCGTACGAGGAGTGGGGCCCGCTTACAAGGCTTGCCTCGCCGAAATAGTCAGAAGAAAAGCAGCTATGAAGATCTACATGGGTAAAGCTGGCCAGCTGGCGGAAAAGCTCGCAACAGAGAGAGAAATTGAAGTTAGGAGGCGTGACGAATTTCTGAAAGTGCATAACACTTATATTCCTCGCGACATTTTATCTTCGATGGGGTTGTACGATGCACCTAGCCCATGTGACGTCAATGTAACCCCATTCGATACGAATTTGCTTGATATAGATCTTTCGGATGTTGACCGTTATGCCCCTGATTCACTTTTAGGACCCTTTTTAAAGAGTGATAAGCTGAGGAGATCTCTTTCGGTATCGAACGATGGCTCTCAGTCAACCGAAGTCGAAGACTTTCACGAGAAGTACGATTTTCAGGACTCACACGAAGAATCGGAGCTGGTGGAGATTGCGGGTACTAGCAAAATGGAAGTGGAGAATGCGAAACTGAAAGCCGAACTCGCTGCCAAAATCGCCCTTTTGTGTTCGATGAGTTTCGAGTTCGATTACGAATCTCTCGACGAGGGTAAATTGGAGAATTTGTTGAAAGATTCAGCTGAAAAGACTTCGGAGGCTTTGCATCTCAAAGGCGAGTACGAAAAGCACCTCAAATCGATGCTGAAGCTGAAGCAGATGCAGTGCGAATCTTACGAGAAACGTATTCAAGAATTGGAGCAAAGGTTGTCCGATGAATATGTGAGAGGGCCTAAGCTTTCGGGCGGCGAGGAGGAATCTATTTCTGCTGTTTCAATTGGGAAGGTTGATCATGATAAAGGGCAAGAAGGGTTGGATGATAATATGGCGGATTCTTCGACTATCGTAAATCCAAATTTGGATTCTTCAATGCTGGATATAAACCGTGACAAAGGGTTTGTTTGTGACAAGGATAAGAAGGAAACACTTGCTGCGAGTAATATGGCTGTTAGCATGACACAACCAGTGGATGAAAGAGGTGATGAAACGGCTTTGGATGATGGTAAAGTAAGTGATAGTGTTGTAATGGAGTTGCAAAATGCGGTAGCGGAAAAAACGAGTCAGTTAGAGGATACAGAAATGAAGATTCGAGGATTGATGGATGAGGTTTCGAAGCTTGGAAGGGAGTTGGAGATTAGTCGAAAGCTACTCGATGAGTCTCAGGTATATTACTAAATGATTCATGAGTTCCTTACATTTTTCTTTTTGTTTTTTATGGCCACATTTAAATGTTTCTTAAGCTATGCATCCGTACTACAACTTTCATTTTGCCTGATTCCTGATTGCATCAAGTAATCTGCATTTTGACAAGGAATAACAAATTGAAAAGTACGGTACTTGTGAAGTCAGATGAAACTAGGATTTAAGAGACTATTCAAGATGCTAACAGCCGAATTAAATAAATCTTTGGTAGCCGAGGTGTCAGTTGTTTTTTCTTTTCTTTTATTCGGAGAAACAAAACTAGAAATCTACATTTTAGAGGACGTACTCGTTTGGAAGCTAGATTTGGGAGGAATTGTTTTGGGGGAAGAATTTGAAAAAATTGGGTACTGGGTACTATACTATAACAGACTTGTTGATATGTGTACTGTTATGATTTTGCTTTTACATATAATGGATTAAAACACTGGTTTTTGCAATTCAGATGAACTGTGCCCATTTGGAGAACTGTCTGCACGAAGCTAGAGAAGAAGCTCAAACCCATCTCTGCGCAGCCGATCGAAGAGCTTCACAGTACAGCGCACTGCGTGTCTCTGCTGTTAAGATGCGCGGTCTTTTAGAGAGACTAAGGAGCTGCGTTTTGTCAGCTGGTGTCGCCACTTTTTCCGACTCTTTATCTGCTTTAGCTCAGTCTTTAGGAAGGTAAAATTAACTAAATGCTTCTTCTTCTTTTCTTCCTTAGCTTTGGCAATGTTTTTGTTGCTAATGGCAATTTGCTGCTCGATTGAAATGCCCCTTTTGTTTCTTTTTCTTAATTATTATTATTATTTACAGTGGTGCTGCAAATGAAAGTGACGATGATGGTACTGCTGAGTTCCGTGAGTGTCTAAGAGCACTAGCTGATAAAGTGGGCATTTTGTCGAGGCAGCGTTCAGAATTGCTCGAGAGACACTCGAAAGCTGAAGGTGCGAATGAGAAGCTGAGCAAGGAGTTGGAAGAGAAGAAAGAGTTGGTCAACACTCTCTACATAAAGCATCAACTTGAAAAGCAGGTCAGCTTATAGCTTTTTATGTCTTGATTTGGCATCTTACGTAGTGCATCAATTTAGGCATCGTTTGCGGATTAGGATAGGACTTGGTCGAATATATAATTAGTTGTGGATTTTAGGGAATAATTAGTTGTCGACAATACCCTTTTAATTAATTTGATATCGAGTAGTAGTATCAGTATGGTAATTTACCATTACCATTCGGTATAAAAAGTTTAGAAAATCGGTATGGTTCCGTAGGGCAATTTGGTAAAATAAATAAATCAAGGTTCGTCATATATTTGGGGTTTAAGTTTCAAGCCGACGAAAAAACATGCCGGAATTTTAATCAAGCATATGAAGGATATTTATATCTTAACCATTTCGATATAATCATAACCAAAATCAATTTTGTCAGTCCCATCAGAATTTCCAAACGAGGCCTTATACTTGAAACATCTTTGTGTCTTATCTGCTTATATATTATTACAGGCGAACAAAGAGAAGATATCTTTTGGCCGTTTAGAAGTCCACGAGATAGCTGCATTTGTCCTCAACACTTCTGGCTATTTCGAGGCTATAAATCGAAATTGCCCTTATTACTATCTCTCCTCAGAGTCAGTAGCTTTATTCACCGACCATCTCCCGAGCCGACCAAACTACATCGTAGGGCAAGTTGTGCACATCGAACGACAGGTGGTGAAATCACCACCGTCGGATTCGGATCGTGAGATTGGGTTGACTTTGACTTGTGGAACGGGCTCGAACCCCTATGGTCTTCGTGTGGGATGTGAATACTTTGTAGTGACCATAGCCATGTTACCTGAGACCACTATTCATTCACTTCCTTGCTGATCTTTTTTTTGTTGCTAATTGGTGGCAGATTAGATGTGATGTGATGGAAGTTTAAAAAAAAAACAAAGTGTAAATATTTTTTTATTTTATGGTTTTTCTTTTTAATTTTTTTTTTTTATTTATTTATCGTTTGATTTTCTTTTCTTTTCTTTTTCTTGTATAGCTACTGAACTAATTCAATCCATCTCTTTGTACATATACTTTGGCATCCAATGTACATTTGCCAACACTTTTTATTTTATTTTATTTTAATCAACTATTGCTTCAAGTATTTATTGTTTTATTCTAGGATTATTTTTGTGCATTTGAAGAATACAAAGTCTTGATATAGTATGTGTGGTTGCAAAAGCTTTTGAACATGGCTTTTATTTCGTGTAAATATTGTATTTTTTTGTTAGATCGGTTTTCTGTTACTGTTCTGTCAAGTGATGCTACGGTTGTAAAATTATAAATAAAAAAGACGATTTAATGAGATTCGGAAATAATTGTATTCTAAATCTACGAGGAAATGAATTTCCACTATTACTTCCTCCGTCCCCTATTGTATGTCGTTGTCGTCGTCTTGGATGGTTGCGCGCATATTAAGAAACTCAATAAATATGCATAGATTATATATAGGGAAATAACATAGTATTTTACTGAAATACCATTATCATTAATTATTTTTCAATTAACTCATTTAGAGTAATTGGGGCAAAATTGATAAAAATGCAATTAATGTTTTATTAAAACTCTAAAATAACAAATAATTTGGGACAAAAAAAAAACGTAAATTAAAGACTTTCTTTCAAAACTACTGATTCTGATTATGTCAAGCTCTTCCACTCTGCACGGTTGAACTTCCTTCAACGTTCAGTCGGCGAATCGACCTACCGAGATCTTTTAAATCCCTCTCCCATGGATTCGGTCTTCTTTTTGCGTAGAGGATGAAAAACTTTGAACTTAATTGTTGCTGAGTCCTTTAGTCGCAGCAAAAGTAAAAGAGCATAAATCTTCTCTCGTCAAATAGGTGTTTCTCTAAACTGGAGCACTAAAACTACTCCTCTTTTATAACTTGTGAAGGCCTAGAAAAATTCTACGAAAATAAGACTACGCACAAGACAAGAAAATAAGACTGCTCCTCTTTCAATAATTTAACATTTTTTGTATTTTTCGTCAATTTTTCGCTAGTACTAACGGAATCAAGCATGCGCCCACCACTCTCTTAACTGAGTGGCTGATTGTAAATTGAGGAAAATGACCAAAAGTTTTAAATCATTGAAATATGAGGGACGAATTATATTTTTTGTGAACATGAGGACCAAATGTAGAATCTGTGCAAATTGAAGGGGCGAAAACTGTAATTTTCACAACTGTATATCAGAAATCCAATTGCCCAACTGTAGCTTTGTTTCCTCCACTTCTTTCAAACTTCCGTTATCCCCTCTCTCTCTCTCCTCTCTCTCTCTATACACTTCCACTCTCCGATCAAAGGTACGATTTTTACTCGCTTATCAGCTGAACTCCGCTTACTTGAATCTCAATTAAGAATCGAATATCTTCATTTTCATTTGCTACCGATTCCAATCAATGATGATGATGAAGATGAATTCGAAGAATTAGTACCAATTGAAGCAGAGGCCACTGAATTCCATGGCCTCTCTGAAACTCTCTGTTTATCCAGAACAAAACTCTTTCCACGAGTCGAAGAAACTAACTTCTGCTGTAATTCCCTTCAAATTTGCGTCTAGCGTTTTGTTTTCGGGCTATTTCAGTACGAACGGGGCGCTCATTGTGAAGCCCTTTTGTGAATTGAAGCACATTAGGGTTTCTAAGCTGAGGGATGAGTTTTTAGATACCTCCGATTCGATATTGGATGGCTATTCGATCGATAATCTGGAGAAATGTGTCGACGCCGCCGATGATAATTTGATTGTACAAGAGCAAAACTCCAATGGGGAATTCGATAGAGCGAGGATAGATATCTGGAAAACGTTCCGCGGTGTGAATAAAGCGAGGAGGAGCGCCAATAGAAATTTGGATACTCGTAGAAACGGTAGTAAATACAAGAAGGGCGAAAAATTCACAACTCCATTCGAAAGAGACCGTGTTTTGGGTGGTGATCAAACTTTGGTGGATATAGATTTGGATGATGTGGGGCCCGATTTGAGCTCCGAGCGTTGCAATCTGATCTTAGAACAGCTCGAGAGAAGCAACGACAGCAAGGCATTGACGTTTTTCGAGTGGATGAAAGCTAATGGAAAGTTGAAAAAGAATGTGGCTGCGTATAATTCGATTCTCAGGGTTTTGGGTAGAAAAACGGATTGGAATGGAGCGGAAATCATGATTAAGGAGATGATTAGCGATTCGTCTTGCGAGCTTAATTATCAGGTTTTCAATACCCTTATATATGCTTGTAATAAGAGCGGGCTCGTAGATATGGGTACTAGGTGGTTTAAGATAATGTTGGATTATAATGTTCGGCCAAATGTTGCTACTTTCGGAATGCTGATGTCACTCTATCAGAAGGGTTGTCATGTTGAGGAGGCGGAATATACCTTTTCCCGTATGAGGAATCTGAAAATAATATGCCAATCTGCTTATTCGTCTATGATCACAATCTATACACGCACGAGATTGTATGATAAAGCAGAAGACGTTATTCGCTTCCTCAAAGAAGATGAAGTTGTCTTGAACAAGGAGAATTGGTTGGTTGTGCTCAATTGTTACTGCCAGCAGGGCAAGTTAGACGACACTGAGCTGGCGCTTCGTGCGATGAAAGAAGCCGGTTTCTCTCCGTGTATAGTTGCGTACAACACTATGATCACTGGATATGGGCGAGTTTCGAGTATGGATCAGTCAGAGCGATTATTAGACAACCTTAAAGAAACTGGTCTTGTACCCGATGAAACGACGTATAGGTCGTTGATTGAAGGCTGGGGTCGGATGGGCAATTATAACAAGGCAAAATTTTACTATATGGAACTCGTGAAGTTTGGGTTTAAGCCCAATTCATCGAACTTGTACACATTGATAAGATTGCAAGCCAAGCATGAAGATGAAGTGGGAGCCATTAGAACTATTAATGACATGTTGATGATTGGTTGCCAAAAGTCATCCATACTCGGGATTGTTTTACAGGCGTACGAGAAAGCTGACAGGCTTATAAAGATGTCTGCAGTTTTGGAAGGTCCTATGTACGATCATGTTCTTAAAAACCAGACTTCTTGCACGATTCTTGTTACAGCTTACGTGAAGAGTTCTTTGATTGATAATGCAATGGAAGTTTTGCGTAAAAAGAAGTGGAAGGATCGTGTATTTGAGGATAACTTGTACCACCTTCTAATATGTTCGTGCAAAGATTTGGGCCATCTTGAAAATGCTGTGAAAATATTCACTTGCATGCCGAAATCTGACAAGCCAAACATGAATACATTCTGCACGATGATTGACGTGTACAGTAAAATGGCTTTGTTTTCCGAGGCGGAAAAGCTTTATACAGAGCTGAAGGCTTCGAATATCAAACTGGACATGATAGCCTTCAGTGTTGTAATAAGAATGTACGTGAAATCGGGGTCCTTAAAAGAGGCGTGCGCGGTTCTTGAAATAATGGATGAAGAAAAAAATATTGTGCCTGATGTTTACCTTCTTCGTGATATACTTCGTATTTATCAGAGGTGTGGAATGGAAGATAAATTGGCAGATCTTTACTACAAAGTGTTGAGAAATGGTGAAATTTGGGATGAGGAGATGTATAATTGCGTCATAAACTGCTGTGCTCGTGCGCTGCCGGTTGATGAGCTGTCGAGGCTGTTCGATGAAATGCTCCAGAGAGGATTTTTGCCGAGCACCATCACGTTCAATGTGATGCTGCATGTTTACGGAAAATCGAGGCTGTTCGAAAAGGCGAAGGGTGTGTTTTGGATGGCTAAAAAACGAGGCTTGATTGATGTTATTTCTTACAACACACTCATAGCCGTTTACGGGAAAAATAAGTACTTAAAGAACATGTCGGCCGCTGTAACAAAAATGCAGTTCGACGGTTTTTCGGTTTCTCTAGAAGCCTACAATTGCATGCTGGACGCGTATGGAAAACAAGGCGAAATGGATAAATTCAAAAGTGTTTTGCAGAGGATGAAGCTTTCGAACTGTTCTTCCGATAGGTACACTTACAATATCTTGATTAATATATACGGAGAGAAAGGGTGGATTGAAGAAGTTGCTAATGTGTTGGCGGAGTTGAAAGAATATGGAATTGGACCCGATTTGTGCAGCTATAATACGTTGATAAAAGCGTACGGAATTGCAGGTATGGTTGAAGATGCTGTGGCGTTGGTCAAGGAAATGAGAGAAAACGGAATAGAACCCGATAGGTTAACTTATACTAATCTGATCACTGCACTAAGGAAAAACGACATGTTTCTCGAAGCTGTGAAGTGGTCCTTGTGGATGAAGCAAATGGGGCTGTGATGCTTTTCGTACCAGACTTTATCGTGGTATGAACTTTTTTTTTTTATTTAAGACCTATTTAGTAGCTTCACTTAGAAATCAATGCAATAAGAAGTCAGTGACAAAATCGCACTTTTTTTTTCTTTTCTTTTTTTTCTTCAGGTAGTGGCTATAATCTTTGTTGTGTAGTGAAATGAGATATTCAACTTCGAACGAAATGCTGAGGTTCCGTTGAGAACAACGAACTTTTTGAAGAGACTGTTGTTTTTAACAATAAGGTCGAGCGATCGTAATTTTAACTCATATGTCGAGAGATATTTTAGTTGTATCAGGTTATGTAGTTCAATAGCAGGGTTTCTACACTTTTTGATATATAGTTAGATAGATTCGTTTTCGTTGTTAATTTTCCTCGTTCGATTTTGTATTCCCACAGCCTTCGACTCTCAGTCATTTGTATCGCATCATTCCATAAAGACGGGATAAATACTTATTTACACACAACCAAATACATAATAATAATGTTTCCTAAATCTGAAAGACAACTGAAGAGAGAAGAGTTGCACCAATCCTATTCTTGCACTATCAATCATTATCAGGACCCTTCATAAACCTCGATTTCAGAATCCTATCTCAACACCCAAACCGCACTTAACCAATCAAAACACTTCTAAACCAACCGAGGATACAAACCAAAATCAGCTACATAGCTATCAACATATACATAATTATATATAAATATCGATGGATCAACAAATAACTATATGTATATGTAGAGCTTAGTATTCACCATCTTCTTCTATGCCAAACAAGAACTTTGGAAGTTTCGGAAGAGAAGCAATACTCGGAAGATGGCTAAGCAAGTCACTCAACGAGTCTTTTCTTGTCAAGCCAGGTGCTGCTGGCTTTAAATTCCCATCAGAGACCTTCTCATTTGTACAAGAGTCGCTCACAGAGTCAAAGCACGTGTTCTTTCCTCGATTATCAGCAGTTTTGTAATGGTTTTCTCCATCATTGGAAGCTGTGACAGGATCCTGTAGTAAGCAGCAAAGAGAATTCACCTTTTTCATGAGCGACTTTTCGTCCAATCCCGTTGCACAATTGTTGTCGCTTAGCAAAACTTGGGCGATGTTTTCCAGCATGTCATGGCATTCTGATGCGGTTTCTGACGGTAAATTTCCTGAGGTCATCTGCTCTGAAATACAGTTTTCAATGTGGTTCACAAGATCACTCATTGACATTGAGGGGCGTAGCCCTTGTATCTTCAACGAGTCCCGGCTTTTTTGTCCTTCCATTGCTTGGGTATCCATCACTACTGGTATTAAAGAACATCATCAGTTATAAGTTGAATAAAAAATACGAGAAAATGTGATAAGGCAACCAGAAATTATTGGACATGATAGAAGTTATAAGAAGTGTATTATTCAGCTTTCGCCTTTCAAGAATTAATAAAAGGCTGAAGTGGAAGCACAAATGAAGCAATTAATTATCTTGCCAACTTCTCCCTCATGGTTTACTGTTTTTATGATTAAAAACTAATGACTATTAGATTAGGCAATGACTGCAATGTTCATTACATAGATGATTAAAGTAGGATCTGAAAACAACCTTCACATATCCCAAAAATAGTAAATCAATTAAACCTGTAAGGCTATGATTAAAGACCAAGTTCGAAATCCACTGGAATAAATAAATAGAGAAAAAGAATTTTGACAAGAAGAAATTAAGTACCTGAGCTAGGTGATGCCGCTTCTTTAGAAACATTTTGAACTGCTGAAGAATTCTGTCCAAAACTGGAGGAAGATAACTGTGCAGTAGCTTCTGGTGCCGTATCTTGGAATACGGAGATGGGGGATCCTTTAGCAACTGCTGGCTGCTGTTTGGATCCATCGCCTTTAGATTCTTCTGAATTTTCGGAAAGAGAAGGCTGTGCTTCGAAGAATGGCGAATCCATAACTAGTTCAGGTTGTCGGCTCAAAATATTAAGGCGCATGTCACATTGGATAAGCTTCTCATAATGCTTGTCTAACACGCCTGGAGGGCACTGTATGTAATGTTGCCTATTCAAATAACATCAAAGATTCATCAAATTATGTAAGCAGTCAGCCTCTATTTTCAACTTAAGAAGATACAGGTAAGACCTTTTCTATCAATCATCTCAACTTAGTACAGCCATGATACGGTAAATTAAATATTGATCTTAAGTTTCATGGCATGCAGGCTTTTCCAAAGTGTTGCCATTCTTCATAGATACAAGAAAATTGAAATCCCGACCAAGTTAAGTCCTGCAGGAACTTGGAAGCCAAGGCACTGCACTTTGGATTATTTTGTGTTTTGAGAGAAAAAAACCACCACAGTTATGGGAAATAAAGAAATTTTAAAGTCAGAAAGAATCATGAAGAAACAATATTCAAGCACGCATGACAAAAGCTCTAAGGATTGCCAATCACCTTGTACGCAAAGTACAGTCACATTAAAAGCAAAGCATTTATAAACTGTTACAGCAATCTACATAAATCCACTTTAAAGATGTTGGACCATGTCTCCTTACATTAAAATACAGAAATATGTGTGAACTCGCAATTCAGTCGTTTGATTTATGTAAACGATAGGTCAAAAGATCATGAAAGCCCAAAAGGAACAAGGTTAGACAAGCAGCATCGATTATTAGCACAAGTTCAGATTGTTGCTGTGAAAATGAAAAAAGGATATAGAAATCTAAGGGCTTACTTGTTTATGCTAGCCTGTTCATCAGTAAAATCGGTGGTTGCCTGCCACAGAGTATGTTTTCTGGGTTGTGGATTGGTCTCCCGGTAAAAGACAGGTGGCCGAGCTAACTGGAAAACACAATTTTAAAAAAATGAGTTATTTTTTCAGTAACAAAATAACAAAAATCACCAATTCTAGTAGTTGAAAACGTCTCTACGATACAGGTAAAGTAAGATTGAGTACCACTATGGTTATACTGCCAGGAGCATCACTAGGACAGTCAGCTTTCAGAGCTGTAATATCAGACCACTGGATCTCGATTTTACTCTTTAGACCACCTTCAAGAACTTCCCAGACAAGCTTATGCTTCGCAAAATAACACTTCGCCACCAGATCACCTTCATATTTTGACACATACTGCAAGAAAATCCGGTATCAGAAATAGGCAGGAAATGACACATTCAACACCAATACATATAAGGCAAAAGTTCATAAACAGTACCTCCCAGCTGCCGATTCTCAATAACGAAGCGGGAAAATTCGAAGCCTTCAACTTGTCATTAGCACTTGAAGCAGTACTCCCTTTGACCTCTTTCTTGATTCCAGTGTCAGCAATTTCACTAGGTGTCATCGAGACTGAAGCACTACCTCCTTGAGAGAGCCTCATTTGGATCAAATCCAACAATGACGGACTTTTTCTGAGCCTCAAACCCAACGGGCTTGGCTCGTCAAGTGGATTGTACTGCGAAGCCGGGACTGCAAACACATGGTTCCCAGTGCTCAACTGTCGAAAAAGAACGCACAAAATTTCAACAGTGAGTAAACAACAACCAAATAATACAAGGTAAATAAAAAATACAAAATTGAACAACCCACACTCATGGACACATATATATAAGCAAGTGCAGAAAGTATTCGAGAAAAATATCAATGTAGTCATGCTTCTTCAAACACCATGAATTTTGTTCAGAATCAGTCAAACACTTAGGACAAATTAATGGAAAACTGTCAATTGCAGGAGCTTCATTTCTCTTCAACCTTTTTTCAGACTCATTAATCAGCCACCACCAAATTAATTAATTAATTAATTAATTAATTAATTAAAAAACCCTAAATCATGATCTCGAAAACCAGATTTAACAAAAATTAGACAAATTAAAACCCTAAAAAACTCGACCAATTAGAACCAACAAAAAAATAAATTCTAAAAAAGGAAGACCTGATCAAGAGGAGCGGCGGCGAAACGAGACCGTTTCGCGAGAGATGCATACTCTTCTTCAGTAAAATCCTCAATACTCTGCGAATGCAACGATCCCATCAGCTGAACCATTAAAAAAAATTAAAAAATAAAAACCCTTCACAGATTCCCGGAATCAAAATTGAAACCCCAAATCTCAAATGCAAATTCAGAATTTCAATTTTGAGATGCAATAAAATGCAATAGCTTTCTCCCCAAACGCCCAAAAGTGTGAGATTATTCAGAATTTTATTTGAATTTTTTTGGGGGTTTGTTCTTCAGAAGAGAGAGAGAGAAGGGGGAGAAAGCAGAACCGATTTTCGGAAAGTTTGGAAATGGATTCATTTTTTTTTTGCAGTCCAAGATTTATATAATACTTTTCTCAATGGATTCAGGTGATACTGTGAATTGACCAAGTTACCCTTTTTTTATAAAAAGTGATGTCCACTCCTTTCCAGACTGTCTTATTAAATTATATTTGCTTTTTTTGCCTCCAATTTTGTATTTATATTTGGTAATTGACATAATTCGTATTTATTTTGTCGAAATTATATTTTGTATTTTTGTAAATATTAAGAAAAGTGACAAATATGAAAGGATTATTGGAAAATATATATAAAGTTACTAATTATTTCCGGATTAATTTTTTCTTCGACCGAAGAAGAGTAATGAGGGAATATTTGAGAAAAGTGCAACTAATATATCGTTAGAATTTCCTTTTTGGTTTTTTGGAGAAAACGAGTCGTCATAATTCTAAAACGACAAATAATTTAGAAAAGAAAGATTGATAGTGACAAATTTTTAACCCTCTTATCTAAAAGTTGAATAATAATATATTGTAACAATCTGAAATAATAAATGCTGGACAAATTTTAGAAAACGCGTATTATATTTTTTTTAATCTTGACTATTAACCTCACCCATATAGTCGACATTCTTAATCTTACACCTAAATCGGATACGATTAGTAGAATCGTGTATCAGATTTTGGCGTAAAATAAGATATTTTCGTCTTTTTTTCTTGAAATTTATTATTTATGTTGAAAATTCTACCTTGTTTACGATTGAATTATTATCCACATGATATAAAATGTGTCTTATTGGTAATTAACAATTCAAAATTACTATAAAATAATATTATTGAAAAATTACATAAAACATTTTGATAATAAGATGTGATGGATATAAAATTTTATTTTATTTATCATATGAAATTAATATGTCAAAACATATGCATCTATTCAATTTTTAGGATTTCAAATAACAATATTTTTTTGGATAACCTTCTATCTCACAATGAGCACAATACTTTGCAGGCATCGTTTGGTTGCCAAAATAAGATTGGTTGAAATAAAATTATACAATTTTATAATAATTCAACTTTATTTTTTTGGTAATAAAGGAATTCGTAGCCAACCATATTGGTGCACCTCTACAACAAGAAATATCGTCACTAAAATACAAACTTTATTTTATTTTTTTAAATCCCCAAAAAATATATATTATTTTAATACATATACATTACTATTACAGATTATTAGTCCATGGAATTATGAATTGTTTACTAAAAATGAAAATACTGCTTGTTTTGCATTTTGTACAATATGCAGGGGTAATTTAGTAATTGTGGTATTGATGCATGCACATGAGAAATGTTGACAGGTGTACGTTAGTGGATAAATGTGTAGGTCCAGATTCTCTCCACCGAAAAGAAAAAAAAAAGGGAAAAATAATAAAAAGAAATAAAGTACAGACATGTTCACACGGGTTTCAAGTGGCGTTATTTAGACACGTGCTTCTTCTGCCCTAATTTTAGTATCAAACAATACAAATTTGTCCCACTTGCTTTGGAAATTACGTCTAAAGGGTTTAAAACGACGCCATTTCAACAGATGATTTATTTATTATTTTTAAAAGGGGTAGAATTGGCTAAAACTCCCCAAAAAAATATTTTATGTAACTAATAGTCGGCTAGCATATTTTGAATTTGCTAATAGTCCATCGGACAACTCTCACTGAAAATTGACTTGGAGTCGGAGAGTACTGAAAATAGACAGTCTAAACTAAGAGTAGACAGCTTGATTGGATAATCTAGACTGAAATCGATAAAAATAACAATTTTTCAGTGATGCTACCAAAAATTAGTTGGTCGGCGACAGGGGACTGGTAGAGATAGGCAGATGAGTGGAGGAAATAACATTTTTTTGGAGGGAATGTTGTTTCCATGACAGATGCGTTAAAGGAGAAAGAAGTTTTTTCGAACTAAACTGCTCAGGCGGACTTTCAGCAAAATGTGAATATATAGTTGTGTTGATCTGAAAGATTATTAGTGGCCAAGAGTGTTCGGCAAGTTATCCCTTTTAAAAGTTCGTTCTAACCAATCCCCATTAGGAGAGTTAGTACCTAGCTTTACCAATAGGATAAAAAGATCTAGGGTTCGAGTCCATCTTCCTCTACGTTCCCTTGTAAATGACTTGAAGAAGAAAAAAAATTCATCCTAAAAATTGAGCTTTCTTTAGGGCATCTTCCATCCATCACTATTTCTTATTTTTTTCATCTAATTCAGGTGTTTTTAACCTCCCAACTTATTTAGTTTTAGTCTCTCACTGTGGCCAACTCACATATCACCATATTACCAAATCTTATATTTTCACCAAAATGTTTGATGAAGAAATTTGCAACTCCCACCCTACCACTATTTTACCAATTTTTTCACCAAATCCTATTATTTCTATCAAATATAGAAATTAAAATAGGATTTGGTGTAATTAACACCATTTTAACGTAACATAATAAATTAACATGTTTATTATCAAAAAACAACAAAAACATAACATTATAACGTAACATAATAAATTACAAGACAAAATATATGAATGAAATATACATAAACTACATAAACAAGGTTTTGATGAGATCCCTTTGACCTTCAAAATTATCAATGCAATAATTTGTTTTGGCCAAAAAAATGTTGTAATGTTTTTTTTAAATCGTGTTGTAATATTTTTATGCATTTAGTTATGAAATTATTGTTTATGTGTGGTTTTATTATATGTATAATAATTTATGTCGATTTTCATTCATGTTTCAATAGTTTTTTAAAATTTAATATAATTCTAAGATTATATAATCAATAAAATTATTACTTATAATCGGATCTATAATCAATATTTTTAAAATTAAAATAGATTAAAATTATGATTAACATCAAATTATAATTTTGTGATATATTTTATGAAATACCATAGGAGACCAAACCAAATGCTATTCTCTATAAATAGGAAATTGGTGAAATATTATTATTTTATTGTTTAGTGTAAAATTTGCTGGAATTGGTGGGAGGCCAAATGCACTATTTCTTCATCAAAAGTAGTGAATTATAGAATGTTGTGCTAAGGGTGGGAGATAAACCCATTTTTTCACCACAAAAAATAGGATTTGGTGAAAAAATGGTGATTAGGGTGGAAGATGTTCTTAGGGTGAAAATTTGAATGAATACCAATCAAAATGTAGTTTCAGAAAATAATTCATAAAACAATATTCATGATATAAATATTACTATTTACTTATATTAGGAGTATAAATCTTAATCAACTAATTTCAAAATTCCACCGATTTTAATCAATTTTCTTTTTTTATCCCAGATATCCCAGATTTTTACTTTCGGATGGGATCCCCTAAACCTAGGTCCGGCCGTGTCTGAATCGAACTCGTAAAACGACAAATAAGATGCGAAATAATGTAGTTGCTAGAGAAAGTGTCTAATGTGAATGACACGGATTGAACAAAACCTTGTACAAAACAAAACCTTCATAAAAAGTATTCAAGCAGCAGCAGTTTCGAAAGTAGTGCTTGTTACAACTGTGGGCAAAATGTAAGGTGACACAAGATAAAGAACATGAATCAAGAATTAGAATACAATCTACCTTAACAAGTATGAAACGTCAAGCTTTTACATGTTAGTTGCAAATGGTGAACGAATCGGAAGTTTTAGTTCGACCGGTTTACTTTCAGATACGGCAATGCACCAATCACGTTGTTGTAGTCACTTCGATCCACTTGCAACTACGTATACCAAAGAGATACAATGGAATAGCCTTAGCATTAATGAGAAAAAATTAAAGGGCAAAAAAGAGAGAAACGAGAATGAAAAGGGCCCGATCATTCTAATCTATCGAAAAATATCTATTTAAGGCCTCGTTTGGTTGCCAGGATAAGATTACATAATCGAATGATAATCCAATTATTTTATCGGATTTCGGGACGTCCAACAAAAACACTCTCTAAAGGGCAAGATAAGTCGTGATAACATAATATTTGCGGGTCGACCCGACAAGTTATTTGGGGATACCAAACATCAAACAAAGTTCAATTATTTAGTTAATCATGGCTCCAACCAAACGAGGCCTTAGTGAAAAATCTAGTACAATAGCCAAGAACAACATGAAGCATCTCAAAAATCAATCCGACTCTTTACAGATGTCGGTAAATTTGAAGAAAAAAGCAAACTCGAGGTTCATTTGGCCATAAAATACATCCACGTATGCACTATTATTCTTTTTTATTTCAATCTTTTCCGATCAGTAACCACTTTCTTTCTAACTTAGCACCAAATTTCTTCCATTTGATTAAGGCCTAATTCTTTTTATTGTTTACTTTACAACTATAAGCAAATACACTCGTTTCTTTATCGTATGTCCTCTGCTCCCACTTAACAACTTCTTCACTTCACTTGATTAGAATCAATTTAAATTTAATGCATTTCTGCTGTGTTTATATTCTATTAAAGACGCTTATATTCCCGTGATACATGTCTCACTATACATCTATATTTAACTCCTAACCGAACCAAGATCGAGTAGATTGTATTCTGAACCTTAACTCTACGAAAGAGCACTTAATAAACCCCCATTACCTATACACCTCCCACCTATGTAGCACGGACACGGAAACGGAAACGGCGATACAAGGAAAGGGGAAGACACGGGGAAACGGCATGTCCCAAAAATTGGGATACAGAGCTTGGGGAAAATGTGTAAATATTGAAAATACAGGGGTTTACTTATAAATATGATATATAAACATATATAACTATAAGTTTTAATTTATATATAAACTTTTTTTTTTCATATACAAGCACATTCAAAATATATATTACTATCAGCTATCAATTTGCAATTGATCATTAAATCATGTAAATAATCAGTGAAGCAACAAGAATATTTAAAAAATTGCTATTCAAACACGTCTCTAACTTTTTAGAAATTGCAAAATGACCCATAAGGTGGACTCCTACAGGTGTCATCGAGTGTCGGACACGAAATGTGTCCGAAACAAAGAAACGTTAAGAAACTGAAGTTTCCGTGCTAGATAGCCTCCCACAATATGAAGGAGCATCGGTTTCATGCATTGTGATAAATAAATACTTGCTTGTTCGAATCCAAAATTTACGCCCGTAATCTCCCGATTTTATCGTTGTATCAATATGATTCAAATCATAACAGAAGCAAGTACTAATGCAGATGAAAATTGGTAATAAAACTAAATAAGAAAGACTGGCATCGAAAACGGGGAGTCGAAAATCGAACCATTTTAGAGAGTCTGACTCTCCTCTTAGTGTTCTTCTTTCTGAGCAAATGCTGTTTCCCTGCTCTTCTCCTCATTATCTTCCCACTCCCTGTTACCCGAAACCTCTTCGCCGAAGCCTGAAATTTTCAATCCAAAACAAAATCAAAAACCCTAATCACAAAAAAACACCATCCAACTTCAAAATCAAATTAAATGGAAATAATTGCCTTGTGAGTCTTCATTTTGTAGCCTTTGGCGCAAACAACTGTCAGCGGCTGTGAATTCCGACGATTGGGGGTTAGGTTTTTGCCGGCGAGAACGAGGGCGCGAATTCCGGGAATGGAGCTCGACGAGCTGAGTGTGAGAGACGAGGCGGTTTTCGCGGCGAACGGTGTGAGGTGAACTGTACCTGGACGGAATGTTTGGTGTGGGGTGAGTGTATTTTTCAAGCCGAAAGAGAAAACGGAGGTAGCCATTGTTGATGCTGTAGCCATGATTTATCAATATATGATGATTTTTGTGTCTGCACGGAAATTGGGAGTTGGGAGCAAATGGATAGAATGGATTGAGCTATATTTTGTGGCCTCTTCGTACAGAAATGATTGGAAATATGAAACCATTTTCTGGGCTAAATGGTGAAAATAAATTGAATATTGGGGTCGATTTGTAGTTATGAGAAACTTTTTTGTATAGTGATGGACTAGTGATTGTATATGGGGCAAATTACGAAAAAACTACTATTGTTTGGTAATTACAGCCACCATTCATTTTAAATATTTTTATAAAATTTATGTAATTCGGTTATTTACCGAATCAAATTGTATATTCAGTTCCATAAACGGTATGAAATGTTGGCGTACCGAAATTTCGGTTAGGTTTTACCGAATTAACATCCTTAAATTTACCTCTAGAAGGGTCTTTTCGTAACATAATAAATAATTGAGGGGTGACTGTAATTACCCAAACAGTAAGGAGTTTTTTATAATTTGATCATTACTCAGAGTTGACCGTAATTTGCCCTAAATAATAAATATATATGATTGGGCAAATTACGGTCACCTCCCCGTATGCTCAAATTAAAAAAAAAAAAAAAAAAAACCCCATATGTTTGGATAATTATAATCACACATCAATTATGCAAAAAAACAGTTTCTGATGCACCACAATCTGATATTTACAAGCGAAGAAACACATCTTATGATCATCTTGTTCCAGAATGTGGAGTTAAAATAATATAAAACAGGTACACGTTGAGGAATATTCAATATAATCTAGAAGACTCCACAAAATTTGACACCGCAAGAGTGGACGTATAATAAGATTCATAGTTAATGGTGATAGTTGTAATTACTCAAATATGAGAGATTTTATGTAATTTAACATTACTTTATGGGTTGGCTATAATTTACCATTTATATTATAACTTGCAGTCTTGCATTACATTATGGATTGATAATGTTTCTACCTTTAGTTCTATTTTCGAAAATATTGTAAAGTTCAACTTGCTGAAATTCGGATGGATCAGATTAGCATTTTAAAAGAAACTAGTAATTGTACCCGTGCGATGCACGGAACAACAAATTGCATTGTTTTGATGTTTTAAGAATATAAACAAACGTTTGATGTATCGTATGATCAAAATTCTATTATACTGGAACATCATTAAGTATACTACACACAAAAAAAAAAGAAATAACTTTACTGTTGAATAATTTTCCAAATGAATTGAATCAGCTAATACCAGTAGATTGAAAATTTGAACCAGGAAAAAAATCATCAACTATGTCTTTCATGTTGAGCTTAAATGTAATTAGATTTAATAACTTAGTTAACATAATCAAAACTAAACTATCGACAACATAAAAGGCCATCTATACATCTTGCATCGGAACTAAGCCCTTCTCCACTGCCTCATTTTCAGGCTGTTTTGCCACTGGAATTAACAATTGGAAAATTAAGAAACAAAAATAAATATAAACAATAAATTAAATATTGCATACAAACAATAAGTCTTGAAGGTCGACTTCCAATAGCTTGTGGCTCCGCCCATTTTTGGTTAATTCTCTCAAATCGTCCATTTCAATAACATGTCCAATAACATGTCCAATAACATATAAAATGAAATAATTGTTATACATAAAATTTGAAAACTTTGGTATAAATTAATGAAACACATAATTTAACAAAATGAAATTACCTATAAGCCATGATGGAAAAAGATGTAAACTAATTGCCACACATTCAATAGGATGAAGAAGATAAAAAACAAAATCTAAAGTCGGGTTACCAAAAGAAGAAGCCTTAGGTAGGGAAGAAATAAAATTCAAATGTTGCAGACATTATGTAAAACGATGTCACAAAATTCGCTAGGGATGAAAATCAGATTTATTTACCCTTTTCTGTAAAAATCGAAAATCAAATTATTATAAATAATATCTAGGAGAATTTGATGAAAATCGATAATAATATTTAAAATAATATTTAGGAGATAAAAATTTGATAAAAAAATCAAAAAATAATATTTAGGAGATAAAAATCTGATAAAAATCGAAAATAAAATTTAAAATAATAGTTAGAAGATAAAAATTGGATAAAAATCGAAAATAATATTTCAAATAATGTTAATGAGATAAAAGTTGATAAAATACGAAAATAATAATTAGAATAATATTTAGGAGATAAAATATGATTAAAATCAAAATTATTATTTAAAATTATATTTAGGAGATAAAAATTTGATAAAAATCGAAAATAATGTTTAGGAGACAATAATCTGATAAAAAAAAATTAATATTTAGGAGATAAAAAACTAATAAAAACATGATAAAACTCGAAAAAAATATTTAAAAATATTATTTAGGAGATATAACTTTGATAAAATTCGAAAATAATATTTAGGAGATAAAAATCTGCTAAAATTTGAAAATTATATTTAAAATTATAGTTAGGAGATATAAAATTGATAAAATTAAAAAAATATTATTTATAATAATATTTAGGAGATAAAAATTTGATAAAAATAAAAAATAATATTAAGGAGACAAAAATCTGATAAAAATAAAAAATAATATTTAGGGGATACAAATATGATAAAATTCGAAAATAATATTTAAAATAATATTAAGGAGATAAAAATTTGATAAAAATTGAAAAACAATTACAAATATGACATTAGGGTTTCTTAGGGTTGCCCTAGCGTTTCTTTCTTTTATATATAAGATCCATTTTTATTTCTGATGTGAAGCAGACAATATTACCTTCTCCACCCCGATACACCCCGATACCACTCAGGCAATGCCTTTGCGATTGGTTTGGTATTTTCAAGTCGCCTATAATCTATAATAATATTGATATGATAATGTAATTTTCAAAATGAAATCCGGATAAAATTTCTAAGAATAAAATCGGACCAAAAACAAAATCTAACACATGTTCCAATTTCGTTCCAAAACAAAATTGGAATAATCAACTATCAAAACTTTCGGTATTCAAAATGAAAAATATTGCTTCAATGTTAAAAATATTCAAATCAAAATAAATGGAATTCAGAAATTTGATTCGAATTCCAGAAATTTGATTCGATTCGAATTTCCACCCCGAGTTTATCTCATCAATAGAATTTTTTTAATCTTTCTTAAATGTAAAAAAATAGTATTTGACATAAATTTACTTTTAGTTTTAAAACATCTATCTAAACTCTTATATTTCTTCCACCAATTTTTATAAGTGAATAACCAGCAACTCCTCCAAAAATACTTAACACACACACACACACACAACATATGCACACCTCAACAAAATCAAACTCCACAACTGCAGATCAATATAAAGAGTATATAACATAACTAAACATAAGTTCACAATCAATTTCATCGACACTTTGTCACAATAAGAAATGCCGACCACAGTCAAACTTACGGCCTCGTTATGATGGCTATCGATTCCCACTCTAAACTGCACATCACATCCTGCCAAGAAACACCGTCCACACCATCAAAATCAACAACGTTTCAAGAAAGAAAACAAGAGAATTAGATGGTAAAAATATTCCACGCACCGATGGATTTTGTCTGTCGATATCGAAGCTATTTATTGCACAGGGCTCAGCCAAAAGCTCGGTCGGTTCTTCACCTAATCGAGTTGAAAAAACGAAATACACATCATCATATGATTTAACAACTCGTGCATCGAAAAATAACAAAGAATTTTGTGTAACCTTGTTCAATCACGGCAAGAATTCCATCTTCGGAACAAATCATAGCAGGAAGGATCTTAGACGAAGAAGATGAGTTAATATTGGACGGGTGTGTATAGTTGTCGTACTGAACCTCCCATATGTCGCTTTCTACGAGTGAATTTGCATGTGGGTTTTCACTAACACCAAGCCCGGATAATAAAATAGGCTTTTTCGGCCAACGTGTATCCCATGCAAATACAGTACCATAAGATCCTCCTGCCTTTACACAACAAATATTAGTAAACTAATGGATGCTTTAACTCAATAAAACCCTCCAAAGTATTAGCAATATATATATACACACACACATTTCATTTTTCTAAATTTACACGCATTTCGGATAAGAATAATAACCTCTCGGACCAAATACTAATGCCTATCACAAAAGGTGGGTGCATATTTTTTAGGGTAAATTCCACTTTACCCCCTTCTACTCTCGATCCGATTGCATCGAGTGCCCCCATGTACTTGAAAAATTGTCTCAATGTGGCAATGTGGCCCTCGATGTTAGTTGTCAGACATTTAACCTTAACACAATTTGATCTAAGCTCTGAAATTACAAAAACGCCACCTCTCTCAGTATAAATAATTATTAAAAAAACAAAAAAGAAATTAAAAATTGAAGACAATGAGAAAACATAGTCCACGACGCCAGCCACAATTTATTTTTAATTTTTTAAATTTTTTTAATAATTATTTAAACTGTGAGGGGTGGTTTTTTTTTTTTTTGTAATTTTCAAACTTAGATCAAACGTTATTAAGGTCAAAGGTCTGAAAACTAATGGCGAGGGCCACATTGAGACAATTTTTCAAGTATAGGGGCAAATCGATGCAATCGAGAGTAGAAGGGGGTAAAGTGATATCGAGCCAAAGTACAGGGGGGAAAGTCAAATTTACCGTATTTTTCAAAACAAAATCGGACGAAAGTGATAAAATAAAGAAGCATCTTACAAGGCAAGTGTGTTTTCGTGATGGATGAATATCAATGGAATGTACGATGCCGGAAGCAGTTCCTCCTGTCCTGTTAATGTCGTGGAAAAAACACGTTTCAGCAAAATTACAGCATATTAAATATTAATCTCGGGAAGGAAGAAACTAATTATAACACCAGAACCTTAAATTAACACGTATTATAGGTTGTGTCTGTAACGTTTTCCGAACAAAAGAGATACGAGATGAAAGAAACCCGAAACCATACTTCCAAAGAGCAATTATAAAAATGATCAATCTCTAAAGTCAAACCAGAGTAGACCAAATCAAGCAATATTTTCGATTGTTACGACATCCTTTATTCTTTTTTTAATAATTTCATGAACTTTCGAATCTTTAAACAGGTGGTAAAAAAAGGTCAACATAAACTACTCCATTGCAATACATGAACATAATACCACATTTTTTAAGACAAGGCCCGAGATTACTACACATATCACTAGTTACGACTTACGAGCCATCGATTGATACATCATGGAACGAACATCATACACACACTAATTTCAGAATCAAATCCATACATATAACATCTTTTACGAATATCCTTCGGAGAAGAAAATTTTCGCTTAATTGGTTTATAATTAACATAATACGAAAAACAACGTAAATTAAGTAATATATCCAATTGAAAAAAACAAAATTGTTATTCTTCTTACCAATTGTCCTTAAACAAAGCCACCGGTCCACCGGGTTTCCGCTGATCCCACAAATGAAGGCCGAATCCGAACGCACCGGTGACGAATTCGAAAGGCGAAGCCCACTTAACCGAACTATACGAAACCAACCCATTACTGTCGAAAACCCTCCTGAAACCCTTGTTCACAGACAAATTGACCAAATTAACCCTCCCATCCTCCCCAACGCTCACACACTCCAACCCATTATCATTCAAATCGATCCCGGAAACGGGGCCCAAATGAAACCCCTTTTCCGGCACGGAGAACTCGAAATTCAGAGACCCGTTTACAAGATCAGCTGAATAGAAGAGCACCGTGCCGGAGACGGTCGCGGCGGCGATGAGGGGTTTGGAGGGGGATGAGGGGGAGGGGCAGACTTTGAGAGAGGTGATTCTCGAAGGGGCGGCGGCGGAGGATTTCGGGGTGAGGGAAGGGGTTGTTTGGGAAGGGGGGGAGAGAGTGCAGGTTTGGAGGAGTGGGGTGGAGGTGTCGGAGTCGTAGGTGGCGAGGATGATGTGGCGCGTGAAGGCGGAGAGATGGGGCAGCCACCGGAGCGCGTCGATGTACGTGTGCTGGGGGAGTTTGTGGATTTGTATGGAGTGGGAGGAGGTGATTGCCATTGTTGAATGTTGAGTGGTGGAGTTGTGATTTTTGGGGGGTTTTGGGGTCTGGCCTCTGGGGTTTTGGCTTTTGGTGTGTGTGTGTGTGAGAGAGAGAGAGAGAGAGCAGAGAGGAGAGAGAGAGCGCATGGAGGGAATAAGAATTGTTTCCATGTTTTTAATTCGGCTCCCTTAAGTTTGGTGTAATTGCACCTAAGTCTTTTTAGTTTGGAAAATTAGAAATACATTTCTTAAAGTTTGATATTAGCTAAGAGTGCGTTTGGATGGAAGGATTTGGGGAGGGATTTGATTTGGGGAAGGGATTTGAAATGACTCCAATTTTGGAGTCATTTGAAATCCACCTTAATTGCTCAAAACATAACTAAAAAGGAGGGGTGTGGATTTGAAATCCATCCCCAAATCCCTCAATCCAAACAAGTCCAAGGGATTTGTTATTATGGATTTGAAATCCCTTCCCCAAATCCTTCCATCCAAATGCACCCTAATAGTACCACTTAATCTATTTGGTCATTGATTTTTTGGGTAAATTACAACCACCTCCGGGAGGTAAAATATTATTAGGAAAAACTCTTATTTTTTTTAAATTACATCCAGCTCCCTTTAGTTTGTACATTTATTACATCCACCCCTACAAAAGGGTGTTAGGTGGTGTTTGCAAATGCTTTTAGAAATGTATTATGAGTTTTTTTTCCACACATAATCAGTTTTTAGGTGTTTGCAAAACAAACTTTTGTTTTTGCTTCTCTTAAAATAAATTGTTTTAAGCTATAATTATAAAATCATCCATATACATGTTTTTTCTAATTTAGTTTATTTTCCAGCTAATGTGCAAACACCCCAAACTTTTAGGTGGTGTTTGCAAATGCTTTTTGAAAGTGATAATGCGGTTTTTTTTTCTCATAATCTGTTTTTAGGTGTTTGCAAAATCAACTTTTGCTTTTGTTTCTCTTAAAATAATCTGCTTTAAGCTATTTTTTTTAAAAGCACCCATAACCCTGCTTTTTCAATTTTAGTTCATTTTCCGAAATATTTGCAAACACCCCCAACTTTTAGAAATAAGCACTTAAAACTAACTTAAATCACAATCACTAACTTCTGCTTTTAAATAATCATTTGCAAACACCACCTTAGAAATAAGCACTTAATTCCAACTTAACTCACAATCACTAACTTCTGCTTTTAAATAAGTTTTTGCAAACATCACCTTAGGTGGTGTTTGCAAATGATTATTTAAAAGCAGAAGTTAGTGATTGTGAGGTAAGTCAGTTTTAAATGCTTATTTTTAAAAGTTGGGGGTGTTTGCAAATATTCGGGAAAATAAGCTTAAATAGAAAAAACAGGGCTAGAGGGGGCTTTTAAAAAAATAGCTTAAAGCATATTATTTTAAGAGAAGCAAAAACAAAAATTAATTTTGCAAACACCTGAAAACAGATTATGAGCAAAAAAAGCTCATAATCACTTTCAAAAAACGTTTGCAAACACCACCTTAGTGTAAGAAATCTACAAATTACAAGGGGTGGTGGATGTAATTATGAAAAAATTAGGGTTTTTTCGTCAATAGACCTTGCTTCAGGGGATGATTGTAATAGACCACCCCTGAAAATAGATATAATTACATATACACCACTTGTATCTCAAAAATATTATAAATTATATTTGGATTATCATATAGTGTACTCACTACTCCCTCCGTTCCTAAATAATTGTCGGCTTGACACAAGTTTTAAGATTTTTAATAAATATATCTTGATCTTAGGAAAATGAATATTAATAGACCAAAGTACCATTGTTTACTAATTAATGCTTACATAATATTGGAGAATTAATAAGGATATAATTGAAAATATGTAATTAATGCAACATTGATATTGTAAAGTGATAGATAACATCGAACAAAAAGAAATTTCAAAAGAGACAGACATTGCGGAGCACAAGAAGTAGTTAATTTTGATTCATAATTTTAATTTGGTCAGTTAATATTTAATTAATTAAAAACACTTCTTTCGAACAAAAGAGACTCCATTAATTAATCTCTAGAAAGTAATTAGAATACTAAGTGAATGCACTAGAGAATAAGTGGCAGACGTATGATTAAATCAATCACCGTCATTCTTATGATTATAAGTTGATGAAGAAAATGGTGTTGAAGATTGGGAATAATGGGTTTTGGAAATGAGCTGAGTATTTGTGTTGGGTATTTGTGTTCCTATATAATCCAATCTAAGTTTAGCACCGTAATATTGTTATATTATTATATTACTATCCAATATAATAATATTAGGGCTATTTTGATTGGAGGGATGGGAATGAATGGGATTCAAACTTGTATTTCAAAAAATACTATTTGGATTAGTTTTTATTGCCCTGAAACTCGGATTTGGTTCACTTGATCGGGCACATCCAGATTTAATCCGGTTGTATCAATCACTTATGAGATTTGACGGATTTGTTGTACTTTTGTGTAAAAGACACTAAAGTCCTTATTTAATTATATTAAAAAGACTTGTCTTCCGGACAATGAATCCCTCTTGCAGATCTTCACTGTGTTTTCCAAAAAAGTTGTCAACCTCACAGTTGAAACAACTTAATTGTCTCTTGTTGTTGCGAAAAAAACAAATTTGCCGAAAAAAATCAAAAACCCAAGTCCAACAGTATAAGCACTAGCACTTCGATGTAAACTTATAATTATTGTAATAGTTATGTCCTAATATATGCCATTCTATTGTTACATTGTGCATTTGTTAAGATAACTTAATTGAATGAAATTTCTCTTTAAATTTAATTTATATTACGAACAATGAAGTTAATATAATCGGCCGAATAAATAAAACTAATCCATTGACTAAAGGACTCCTCGAGGAGCCCGACGATGTTCTGTTTACGTGTTACAATTTTGAGTGCCGAAATTTTGAATAGTGAAGGTAGTATAATCGGTCGATAACCATTTAAATTTCTTTGACTGACTTGGTCGTCGAGGAGCCCAACAAACTTCTGTTTATGCGTAATTTGTTTTGCGACGATGAAGGCCAACGAACTTCGTACACCGCTAACACGACAATTTGTTGTTCAGGGCTGTGCGCCATTAAAAATTGTAGTGATGCACTTAACTGTAAGCAAAATACCACACAAAAAACATTAAAAAAAAATGTTTCAATTAGTTTAATCATTAGTCCAATGCACCCGACACCGTAAAATCCATTAGTTTATTGAGCTTCAATTACTGCGAATTTTCAAAAGCTATTTGTGTGCGCACATTCATCTATAGCTTTAAATAACGATTTTTTAGCACAGCTTGTTAACATTAACTCCATCAACAACAACAAATTGAACACAAATGAGCCCAATCCTTCCCAGACTTGTCTAGCGTCTATTCTAAGCTACTTTTTCAGTTTATAGGCCAGGATCTCGACTGATAACTAACAAAACATACCAAGTATATATTCACCTTTATACGAAAATTAACAGCACATATTTTCTATACTAAGACATAAATACTCTTCCAAACAATAGAATTTAAAGTTAATAAGTTATATAGTTAAAGTAAAACCTGAGCGCGGGTCCTGGAAACGGCTTCGATAAGGAGAGTAGCTGAGCCGAACCGGTGGGGGTCCAATGGAACGGATTCATCAGACGACTAGACATGCAAGCTGCTCTCATCTGCATCATAGTAAACAAATTACGGTTACGTTCGAAACCCCAACCTCTTGCTAGTTCGATCCAGCACGCAATTATTTATATATGGGGTATATTTGTAAATGTGAATAAATGGTTAGGGCATTTAAGTAAAATATTCAGAGAGTTGGGCTGAGAGAGGACTGGATTACCCAATCTCACCTCCATAGGCGGGATCTGAGATCCGGTAATTGAGGAATGAGAGCTCGAGCCCATGATCAATCCGGAAATGGATTGGGCTGAACCAAATCAAAGATCCAAATGGATTGTGAGATCAATCGCACTAGATCAACCCAACCAAAATGGCCCTTAATACAGTAATATCACTATGTTACATAATGAATTTATTGTGTAATACAATAATGTTATTATGCTGACAACAAAGTCAAACAAAATAAAAGGTAAAAAAGAAAATGCACGTTGTAGTTGACAGTAATATTACTGTCAATGACAATATGATTATTGTGTTTATAATTAATTTACTGTCAGCCACAATAATATTACTTTCAAAAGTCAGTGGCGGAAGGATAAATAAAAGCCAAAAAAGAAAAAGAAAAATCAATACCGGAAACCGACAACAAAAATTAGAATTTTGTTTTTTCAAAATATATGAAATTAGAGTCACAATAAGAAATTGGGTTTAAACGGTCGGGATAAGTTTATGAACATTAAATTTTCCTATGCTTATTATATATTTATTTTATAGAATAATAAAGGTGGTTGGTAATGGATTTATAAATAAAAACCTCCAGTTTAAATTGAATATGATAATTTAAAAACTATTTTTGGATCAAAATTCTAAATTTGCATTCATTAGTGATCTATAATATATAATTGGGTAAATTACAACCACCCCTGAGGTATGGTCAAATTACGAAAATCCCCCTCTTGTTTGGATAATTACAACCACCCCCTCAACTCCTCAAATTTAGTGAAATCTTCGAGATTATATGGATTATTATCACTTTTGTACCCGTTTTATCCTTTTAGAACTCTACATTTTGAAGAAAGATGATCATAATATGTGTTTTTTGGCTTGTATATATCAGATTGTGGTGCATCATAAACTATATTTTTACACAAAACATATACAAACTAGAGCACATTCCACAAAATCTAGATGATTATGTTGAATTTGACACCGTAAGGGTGGAGGTGTAAAAAAAAAACATAGTTGAGGGGGTACATGTAATTATCCAAACAAGAGGCGGTTTTTTTGTAAATTGATCATACCTCAGGGGTGTTTGTAATTTACCCTATATAATATAAAATGTAACTTTCAAAATATACATAGGAAACAGATCGAAAATCGAAATTTTAGTATTCCAATTCCGTTCAAAAAAATTAAATATGTATAATAAATGAAACTTTTTTTCCATGAACAATATATATATATATATATATATATATATATATATATATATACATAAGAATTAAGCACACAGAAGTTTGTACATCTAGCTCATAAAAATAAATAAAAAAATTAAAATTACAATGACTACAGTGCTGCCAATCACATGCTGTGAACTTATGACAGCCACTCATGAAAATATAGATAAGAGTTAATTTCCAGACTTAGCCTTAGACAATAAAAATGTTCATCAAATGCAGCAGATTTATCTGCTGCAATACATTTTCTTGTCTGATTTCTAACAACAATGGCAGTAAACCACCATATGTAGCCTTCTCAACTAAGTCTCAGAAAAAAGATTTCTCCGAAAAGAAATCGAGTAATAAAGAAAACAAAGCCTTGTTCCCATTGAAGCTCTCCAGCACTAAGATTCTTGTTCAATCTGCTATTGGAGTATTTGCGCTAGGGTTCATCGATGCCGGGTATGCTTACGAAAAATCTCCTTACACAAGTTTCTTACAATACAAAAATGGCTTTTCTTTTTTCTAGGGTAAAATACGACCCACCCACTGAGGTAAGGTTAAATTACAAAAAAAAACTCTCGCATGCGGCTAATTACAATCATTCCATCAACTTTGAATCTTCTACACGTCCACTGTTATGGTGTTAAATTCAATATAATCTTCTAAAATTTTGAGGAATGTTCTCTAGTTTGTACTCGTTTTGTGCAAAATGCAGTTTCTGTTGCACCACAATATTCTGACATTACTAGTCAAGAGACACATCTTTTGATCATCTTGTTTCAAATTGTGGAGCCCAAATGGAGTAAAACGGGTACAAACTGGTGAATATTCCACATAATCTAGAAGATTCTACTAAATTTGACACGCAAGGATGAATGTGCAAGAAGATTCATAGTTGAGAGGGTGGTTACAAATATTAAAATAATTAGGGGTTTTTCGTAATTTAACCTTAACTCAGTGAGTAGCCGTATTTTACCCTTTATTTTTTTATGGTAATTCTTGAATCACTAATTAGAATATGAATGTTTGAAATCCTCAGGTATAGTGGAGATTGGTCAAGAATTGGTGTGATTTCAAGAGGAACAGAGGATTTGCTCAAAGCTGCAGCCTTTTTAGTAGTCCCTTTGTCCATTTTTCTCATTTTTAACTTGTTTGAGAAAGATATTGAGGAATTATGAAGAATCAATCGTGGGATTCTGTGAATATTCACTCTTTCAAGAAATTTGTGTGCTTCGAGTTATTACAGACAAAAAATCTTACCTTTGAAATTGTTTTTTTTTTTTTTTTTTTTTTTTTTTTGGGTGTGTGTGTGTGAAGAAGGGACTGATTGGGATGTATTAATAATTATGGTAAATTACGGCCTCACCCTGATAAAATTACAAAAAAACATTTCTTGTTTCGGCAATTATAATCACCCTTCAATTAGGAATCTTCTTACATGTTTATCCTTATGGTGTCTAATTCAACATAATTTTCTACATTCCGTGAAATGTTCTCTATTTTGTACTCGTTTTGTGAAAAAAAAAAAAAAAAAAAACAATTTCTGATGCACTATAGTCTGATATTTACCGACCAAGAGACACATCTTATGATCATCTTGTTTCCACAACGACAACCATATATATTTTTTTAATAAATATTTAAACTGGGAGGGGTAGTTTTTTTGTAATTTCAGATTTAGATCAATCGGAGCTAAGGTCAAAGGTCTGAAAACTAACGGTGAGGGCCTTATTGAGACAAAAATTTCAAGTATAGGGGGTAAAATCGATGCAATCGAGAGTAGAAGGGGTAAAATGATATCAAACCAAAGTATAAGGGGAAAAGTGGAATTTACCCTCATTTAATTGGACGCAGTAAATAGTAATATACACACACCGAGTGAGAAATTATTAGAGAGACGAATCAGTTGCCACTTCTAACCAACTGTTTTCCTTAAACCCTTCGCCGTACTCGCGCGATCCCTCCACCGTGCTCCTGCTCGCCGCCGGCTATTCTCCGCCGTCCGTCAGGTCGCCGGGAAAATAAATACATCCTAACAATTTATCAGCATCTCAGTTGTCGCCCCCTTCGTTCGTCCGGCTGTCTCTCTAAGTCTCACCAGTCACCGCTGCGGCGACGCCACCCCATCCTTCCGCCGCTACTGCCCGCTCACATCTGCAAAAATCCCCAATTTCAAATTAGGTAAATCCTTTTTTTTTTTTTAATCCTTTCATTATTTATGAATTGAGCTGTATCTTGTATGTGTAATAGTTTGTGCAAGGTATGGACTTGAATTTATCTCTCTTTTTCAGTCAGTTGCAAGAAATAATTGCTGTAGTTTTTCTACCATTTTAATTTAGCTCGCAAAGGTATTTATGGGCCGTACTATGAGTTGGTGGAAGAAATTTGATATTTAGGTATATTACCAATGATTTAACCCAGAGACGGAAATCGGAACATAATCTCCGTATTTTGCAGTTTTTTTATCATAAAAACTCTTAATTTACAATTTTAATTTAATTTCCGAAATTCTGTTCAAAATCAGTAATATATACAAGTTTCGATTTTCAATCCAGTTCAAGTTCTGAAAATAATTCTGAAAGATTCCTTTTTTTTTTTTTTTTTGAGATTTATAATATCATTATTATTGTGTGTTTTATATGTAAGGTGGATAAATAAATAGAATTTCCCACTTTTGCCAGTTCGGATAGAAAAATTCAACTTTGGAACAAGTTAATTTATTCCAATTTTACCGAAAATATTTGGAACGAATTTGGAATTAGTTTTCCAATCTCGAAAAGAATGATTTTTTTTTTATAGTTAAAATGCTAAATCCAATGCGATCTATTCAATTTGCACCCTAATTTGACAGAATACACACAGCACCCCTGCAAGCTTTCACCTTCACACCGCTACCACTCGTTGTTCTAGCTTTGCCAGCAGCCACCTTAGAAGGTATATGCTCCTCTCTAGATTTTAGGTTTACACGATGGTGAACGGATGTATTTTTACTTGCACATAAGTGAGTTTGCTGAGAGAAATATTGGGCCGATAAATTTCGGAGTTGTCTAAATTCAGAGTTAGGTCATTATTAATTAGCAGTTATTTAAATTTTTGCCTCGTGATTTTTTAGTTATGACTTATGATAGATTTTACTTCTATGATTTTCTAACAAATTTGTTTAATTTTTGCTGTTATAAAGAAATGAAAACATGATTGTTTTCTCTCACTTCTTCAGAAAAAAATCAATTGTACTGGAGATTATAATTGTTTACCAGAATTATTTCAGTTAATGCCGAACTTTTTTCTTCTTCTTCTTCTTCCTTTTTTTTTTTTTTTTTTTTTTTTTTTAACTCAGCTAGGCGAAACTGTACTGATGAATCATTTTTATCAAATTGTTGTTACATTCGATTCGGGTTCTCCAAATGCAGACCTGTATTTAACCCCATGTCCTTTAATTACTTAATGCTTCTTAGTATTTTTAGGCACACGTAATCTAATTTCTATTTTTTCTTCGTGTATGATGATACAGGTCGTCCAATTGCTACTGAAAAATGGTGTCGAAGCTAATACAAAGATCCAACCACGAGGCAGAAAACCCGTTTGATATAACTCTGAGAGAGGCCTTCTCTCTTCTTGAACCTAAACTCAGACCCCCTTTTCCCCTCTCTATCCCGACTAAAGAAGAGTACCAAAACCTCAACAGAGCAATTCTTTACGGTATTTTATCCGAACCCCACCTCGCAAAGGTTCACATTAAGCATTTACATGGCATTATAACTGATGGCTACCAATATTTCACGAGCTTGCTTGTCAAGATTGTTAACGAATTGTACGTTAAACTTGTCGAGCCTGTGAAAAGGCAGTTGATTTGGCTGACTCATGAGATGGTTAATGTGTCAGCGATCGGGTTCGATGGTTTATTAGTGGCTCTTTTGAGGCAGATTGTCGGTGGGGATTTCGGCGAAGAGAATTTGCATTTGTGTTTTGAAATGGTCAACCTTTTCTCGAGCAAATGGTTTTATTTGCTAGAAGAGGAGCCTTTGGTTTTGACCGGCGCTTTATATGTATTTCTAAGGTTATTGACCGATCACTTTAGGGTGTCCAATATTCCAAAGATGGAGTCTTTGCGTAAAATGCAGAGTGATTTTTGTGTTAGAATGTTGAGATATAATTTTTCCTTGTGTTTGAAGATCGGGAGGGATCTTCTTCGACTTTTGCAAGATTTGGTTCGTGTGCCACAGTTTTGTGCCGTATTGAAAGACATGTTGTACAATCCAAGCGCCTTTAGAGTTGATGGATTTACGGATATATCGCAGTTGTACAATACACCGACTCCAAGGTGGTATTTTTTGCTTAGGTTGACTCCAGAGATGGAATCTCAGTTGACTTTTTTGCTGACTCGAGTGAAATTCGGCAGCCAAAAGCGGTACCAGGTTTGGTTTGCAAAGAAGTTTCTTTCTGCACCTGAGAGAAACACAGTTATTATCGACATTGTGAGATTTATTTGCTGCGCCCACCATTCGCCTAATGATGTCATCCGTTCGGATATTATTCCCAGATGGGCTGTTATAGGTTGGCTACTGAAGTCTAACATGAAAAACTACGTCGAGGCAAATACGAAACTTGCTTTGTTTTACGATTGGCTCTTCTTTGATGAAAAGGTGGATGATATTATGAACATCGAACCTGCAATTTTGCTGATGGTGCATTCTATCCCCGAGTATATTGACATTACGAATTCTCTTCTTGAGTTTCTGTTTATTTTGTTGGATAACTATGATCCCGAGAGAAAGGAGATTTTACACCGAGGAATATCAGCAGCTTTCAATGCAATTGTTAGAAAACGCATGGTTCAATCACTCGACATTTTTGCTAGTGATATGATATATCCAGTTCTCAAGGAAAGGCTAGGAAAACTTCTCAGACATGCCGTACCAGAAGCACAGCACCAAAGCCGAAACATAAAACTGGCTTCATGAAAATAGCTTGCAATAATGAATGATAAAGCTTAATCGAAATAGCTTGCAGATTCTCGTAAAGCACGTTGTTGGATAATCTGAACTCTTCTTGTAAAGCTTGGAGATCGGAGAAACTTAGAGCATGATTGGTAATTAAACTCTTCTCGTTGAGCACGTTTTGCATTTGTGTAACTCAATTAGCATAATGTTATTTTGATCGATAGTTGTATGGTCAGTCGACATCATACTTTATTGTAGAAAATTCATCTATTATCATTGTCATAAATTTCTCAAAACACGGAGATCGATGTTATCATATTTTCACTGAAACTTATTCAAATACAATGTCATTAGGTCGAAATCATATTAGACAGTCGTCATTGTCACTGTAAGGTTACTGTTGTCTTCCGACCGACTATTTTGTTTCTTGAACTTATTTTTTTTTGTCGGAATAACTACAAAAGAATTAATCGGCATATTCATTTTACCTTAAGTCATCTAGATATATGGATTTAATCAGATAAATTTAGAAGTCTAATGTTATATGTTGATTGAGCAGGCTATGACAGAGGAATATTACAAGAAGCTCGAAAATTGAAGGCACAAATGCAATCATATTTTCCGTGTGTTGCAGCAGGTTTATTTTCTCTCGACTTAATAACTGAAATATTGTTAAAGTATCATTTGAACTTTGTTTTGTCGTGGTATTTTTAACACCTAAAGTTCCGAATGTATTCCTTTAATTCAAAGTAACGGTGATGATGTAGTTTGGTGTTATACGAATAGTACGTCTTACGTTTTTTTCCTCTACCGTAATACATCATTTCATTTCAACAGATAACTCGTGCCGAAGAAGAAGTTGCTTGTTGGCAGCATAATATAGAATTGCTGTACGTTTTGGACACTAGTTTAGGCGTCCGTATGATGCTGATCTTGCAGGGTAAGTTATGCATCTCAAACTTATTATACGAGTAGTGGGTCCCACGTTTGGCTCCATATATAGCATGATCATAAGTAAATCAATTTTAGGAGAGGATTGAATGTTAGCTGTAAAATGATTTAGATTTTTTATAATATTTATTCAATTACAAATTTTAAAGAAAATTGAAATTTACATGCTGAAAATCGAGCAACTTTTTTGCTGGAGTCGAATCTTGTGATTTCTAATGCATTAAGGCCTCGTTTGCTTATCTGTATTGGATTAGATTAGATTGGAATAATTTCTTACTGATTAATTATTCAGTTAATAACATGTTTAGTTCTTTAGATTATATCTTGTATTAAATTTGTTAGATTCTGGTATAATATGTGAATTGTCTGTATAAAATTCTCTTATTTAACAAAATTAAGTTATTTCATAAGGGAAAAAAATGTATTTTATTTTTCTTATTTAACAAAATTAAGTTATTTGTTAAGGGAAAATATATTATAGCTAATGAAAACAGCAAATAATACAAAACCAAGATAGGACAAAGAGTACAAAAGCCGGTTTGAGACGGCTGTTAACGGTTAATCAATCAATTAGCCGGCTAATTAATCCTGCTATCAATCCACAGTTTTTTCATGCACTGCACCTTCCTTTATTTTTTTTCTTTATAAGCCCCTTCTTTTTGTAGACTCAGTCATATATTTTCCACCAATTTAATCGCAAAACAACAACAAAACCCGTAATAATCGAGCAGTTTTTTATGGCGAAATTATCGCAGAAGAAGAACACGAGGAACACGACTACCTTGATCGCTACTGTTAGTGCTAATCCAGTGACTAATCCTGGGATTAAGGCGAAACGTACTAGGAAAACTATCCCTAGAGACTCTCCACCTCAGCGTAGTTCCGTTCACCGTGGAGTGACGAGGTCTAAAATTAAACCATGCATGCACATTCGAAATCTTGATTGTAGTACTACTAATTAATATTAATTCATTTGTATGTTTTAGGGTTTTTTAAAAAAAATTAAATATTTTTTCTTTAATTTATTAATGGTTGGTTAAATTTTAATTAGGCATCGATGGACCGGAAGATATGAAGCTCATTTGTGGGACAAGAATTGCTGGAACGAGGCACAAAACAAGAAAGGCAGACAAGGTTATATAATTTGTGTCTATCGTCTATATATAAATAGATACATATATAATTAAATATTTTAGCATTAATTAATTAATAAAATTTCTACATACAACAATCTCATTTGATTTTTTTTTTTTTTTTTGGTGTTCCTTTTGTTGGTGGATTGTTGATTGAAAAATGCAGTCTATCTAGGTATGTTAATTATCAATTTATTCTTCCTTAATTGGTAAATATTCATCATAAAATATTTTTCAAAAGGATTAATTAGTTAATTAATATTATGATATATTATCAGGTGCTTATGATGATGAAGAAGCAGCTGCACATGCCTATGACTTGGCTGCACTGAAGTATTGGGGTCCAGATACTATTCTCAACTTTCCGGTAATTATTTATATATACAAAACCACGTTTTTTATCGACTCGTTATTAATTCATCTTCAGAAATTAAATATGCATTAATTGATTTTAATCTAATATATATTTTTTTGCGATTATGTATATATAGTTGTCGACGTATCAGAAGGAGCTGATGGATATGGAGATACAGTCCAGAGAGGAATATATTGGATCATTGAGAAGGCAAGTCTAGTGTCATATTGACTATGATTTTAATTAATTAATTAATTAATTTTTATTTTTTATTTTTCGATATTACAGAAAGAGCAGTGGCTTTTCCCGGGGAGTGTCGAAATATCGAGGAGTGGCAAGGTATAAATATATCCAGTGATACATATTCTGCCAATCAACAATGAGATAAAATAAAATTTTATTATATATGGCTGCATTATAAATTAAATTCCTAGTTAATGGTTTGAGAATTATAAATCATCAATATATTCTACGTATAAATAATATTTTTTTTTGAATTATATCACAACTTGCAGACACCACCACAACGGAAGATGGGAAGCTCGAATCGGAAGAGTTTTCGGAAACAAGTACCTCTATCTCGGAACTTACGGTAATTATTATAATTAATTAATTAGTACACTAATCCTCATTGCCTAATGTTAATTTTGAATTACACCATTAAAATAAATAAACAAATTATCGCAGCCACACAAGAAGAAGCTGCGGTCGCGTACGACATGGCGGCTATAGAATACCGTGGGCTCCACGCAGTCACAAATTTCGACCTAAGCCGTTACATCAAATGGCTGAGACCTAATAATAACACCACCACCGACACAAACTCACACCACGACGCCGGCGGTTCAGCTTCCTTCCACCACCTCCAACAACCTTCCGACACCACCGTTGCCGCCTTACCTCAGCCGCGGACCGCCACGTCAGCCCTAGGGCTTCTGCTGCAGTCGTCAAAGTTTAAAGAAATGACGGAAATGAACTTGGCTGCAGAATATTATTGCCCTTCCATGCAAGATGAACAAGAATACTCTGACATGGTAACACAGAGCAGCAATAATATCTCTGATGATATAAAAACGTATTTCGAGTCGAACGATTTTTGCGAATATAATAATGAAGAGGGCGTTGAAGATATATTTGGGGAGCTCGATTCTTTCATGCATTGATCAACCTATGGTTCGGTTTGGGTCAATGCTTATTAATTGGGAATAAATTTATTTAATTTCTTAGAATTTATTATATATACGTTCTGCTGATATATATTCATAGGCTTGCTAAAGAAAGCTACTATGTATTCTTTGAATTTTTCATATTTGTTTTGTAGATAGAAATGTAATAATTAAAGTTCGAAAAATTGCGACTATGTAAGACTATAATTATTAATTATTAAAATATTTCGTTAATATATGTTCCGTTTCTCACCTTTGATCTCCTCGATCGTATTCGTGTTATTTTCCAAAAACCCTTTTTTTTTCTCGAACAATGTACATTTAAGGGTGGAAATTGGAACGGGATTTTCGATTTCTGCCGATTCCAATACGAAATTTTCCGATTTTGGAACAATAGTTTTCAATACGAATTCCGAAATTCCGAATTCCGATTTTTCCGAAATTATTTGGATTGGAATTGGAATAAACATGAGATTCCGATTTCCGATCCGATTTGAAGTTCCGAAAATTATTATTATTTTTTTTTTTTCCGAATATTACACCTAAAATACCAATATTATTGTGTATTGTAGCCTGTAGGTGACCAAAGAATAGAAATTCCGAATTCTGTCGATTCCGATCCGAAATTTTCCGATTTCGGAACAAACTTTCTCATTCCAATTTCCGAAATTCCGATTTTTCTTTGGAACGGAATTATAACTAGTTTTTCATTTCCGAAAAAAATCGAAATTTTCCAAGAGTGCTTATTCCAATCCCTACATTTATGAATTGCAAGATGAGAGATTTTTAGTAATGTAAAATGCAAGTAAAGAACAGAAAATTCAACTCTTACATGTCCACTGTAATTAAAATAAAACATGCAGTTAAATCCTGTTTAAAAAACAAGTTTTAAATAAAAAAAAGTTCAAAAAAAAAAAAAAAAAAAATTAAAGGAAAAACATAAAGATACTATAGTACAATTTTTAGTACTATATTTATAAAATGCAAATTAAATAACAACTTGTTCTTAGTTTCTGTCCCTCTCTTTGTGCCATAGCCTCTGGTAATAATTTCATTCATTATTATCATTTGTAAAGTCTTCTACCCATGATTTCCAATATTCATCTCCCTGATCATTAGCCGCCTCCGAATTATTCTGTCGCAAAAAATAAATATATTCCAATAAATATATATATAAAAAAATACGAAAAATAAATAGATATATATACTACTAGTTATAGGACTAACCGGATTAACCGAGGCATTAATCTCATAATCGAAACCAATCAAATCGAAACAATTTGCAACGAGACCATCAACAGCAGCAGCAGCAAAGTCGAACGACGCATCACCGTTAATAATCATATCTCCATTATTATTATTCGCATTATTATTATTAATTTCCACACCGGAAATTATCTCATTATTCATAATAATGTCGTTATTGTTCGCGAGAATATTATTATTAGTGTCGTCCCATAACGCAGTACCTTGTACTTGTCCTACGATAACATTGTCACGCGTCTCGTTATTATTATTAGTAGTGTCGTCCCGTAATGCCGTAGTGCCTTGTACTTGTCCTATGATAAGATTGTTCTGCGTCTCGTTATTACGAGGCGTGGAATATTGGACCACGTTGTTGTCGCTAATAATTATCGGGTTGTTGTGCTGCTCTTGAGAAGTACCGTTGTAATTAGTTCTCGCACGAGGGACGATTCCGTACTTTTTCGTCCTTGTCCAGTGGGTTGAACTCGACTTTGAAGCTTTTGTGCAGCGGCCTTCCCTCTCGTAAGTAGGTTGCCATCCGTGGCGGCATTTCTGCACCGAATTAAATCAAATTAAAATTAAATTAATTATTTTTTTTCTAACAAGAAATTGATATATATAAATCCCATTTCTCAAATTTTAGTAAGCTAGTAGTTTAAAATAAAAAAAAATGGCTATGCTTCTGAATACATATATCCATCAATATTACTAATGAATCAAAAATGAAACAAAGTAATGCAATTAAATAAAAGTTTCATATATGATTCTTGAAACATATATATATATATATATATATATATATATATATATATATATATATATATATATATATATATATATATATATATATATATATATATATTTAAAATTAAATAAATACCTGAAGATGGCTTGCAACTTGAAGCCTTGTCAATCCAGGAACATTCATCAGCTCGAGAATATCTCTCGGAAAACACCCTTATCGAAAAAAAACGAAAAAAATAATAAATATCAATTTCATTTATCAAACATTTTTACAATTTAAATTTAAAAATAAATAAATAATTAAACGTACTTCCTTCACCGAGTTCTCTGACAGCATCCATGAATTTCTCATGAAGTTCTGCAGTCCATTCAGTACATATCTTCGGCCTCAACATATAATTACCACGAGCATTTTCATTATTATTATTAGCCGGTTCGATAAATGTGGCCCCCATTCTTCTTCTCGGACGATTGTTTATTACATTAATATTTGTTTCCGACACAACTCGATTATTCATAGTACTCATTCCGATGTTTCGATCAATGTTGTCCACATTTCGATTCATAGTACTCGTTCCAATATTGTCCAAATTTCGATTGCCCTCAGAAAGAAAAACTCGTTGATTTTGTTCACCGGCCGTAGATAATAATGTACCGTTTAATTCTTTATTTTTTCGAGCTTTTTCACGTAAAACGTGCTGCCATATATACTTCAACTCTTCTGCAGCATTTACTTTCTCCATGAATAAAAATGCTCCATCTTCGATTGCACACTTCACTAGGGTTGTGTCGGCATCGTTCGCCATCACTTCGTATCGATATTTTATATATATATATATATATATATATATATGAATTAATTATATTCAAAGGAAATTAAGAGATTAGTTATTTATTATTAATTACTAGGGAAATAATAAAAATAATTTAGTAATTAATATTAATATGTAATAAACACTTACGAATTACTATGTAGCCCATGTCGACAGCTTCGTGGACAAGCTTAAACCCTTCTATGTTATTAGACGAGCTTACGTCGACCATTACAAGATCGAATTTCTCGTTGCCTTCGGATAAAATCGATGATGCAACTGAAGCCTCTTGAACTGATGTAACTGCATCGTAAAACATTAATTGCACATTAATTAATTCGAGCGAAAGGAGAAATTGAATTTTTACTAAAAAAAACGGGGAAGAAGTCGACCAACACGTAATAATTGATACGGTTATTGTTTAAAAACAAAAAGGCAAATTTTGTCGTTTTCGTATATAAATCTGTCGTAAATGCCGTAGCATATCAACTGTAAAACAGTTGAGGATAAGTTGGTAAAATCGATGAAAAGATACGACAAATGATCGTGCACATGAACTTCTTCGATAAATGGACCCGAATTCATTGACTGGATAAATGAAATTTTTATTATTGTATTTTGGTGGATAATTAATGGCATTAACTTAATAAAACCTGCAAAAAACATAGAAGAAATTAAGAACAAATATTGCCAACAAAACCCTAATTACAATTCAATTTTCTATTCCAGTGATATGTATACACACATATATATGTACAGTCAGCAAAGACTCATACCTACTATATATATATATATATATATATATATATATATATATATATATATATATATATATATATATATACACACACATATGTTTTTGTTTTTGAGAAATCATACCTACTAATTTATTATCGAACCTTGTATCTATCATATATAGACACACACATGAATTTACTCTTCCTACCACCCAACACATTCATTGAAAGCGGTGATGTCATTAAACAGAAGAAACGAAACGAACGGTGGAAAAAAGAAAGTAAGAGAAAATACGAAAAAAAACAAGATTTCGGAAAGAGTATTCAAAAGAAAATTTTCATGATTTAGCAATAAAATTTCTGAAAAAAAAAGCATGTTATCGCTAGATTTATGTAAATTCAATTTTAAAAAAAGGCGTGAAAAAATCGATATATACGTAATTAATATATATATATATATATATATATATATATATATATATATATATATATATATATATATATATATATATATATATATATATATATATATCATGCATGATTTCACGATGATTATGTTTTAGTCGATTAATTAGACAATTTTTTTATTTCTAACTTTCCAGATCTTGATTAATTTCAACACATTTTTTCAATGAACTTCTGAAATAAAGAATGTAGAAGGGAAATAGGGCTAAACCCTAATTGTTCATCTTCAAAAAAATGTTCAAAACATTTAATTTAACTCGTAAATTTCTCATGCAGCTGTGGATCTATCATTTTCATCCTACATAAAATAAAATAATATAATAATAAAATAAATAAAATTCATAAAAAGTACTGCAATTAAGAATTTCTTGATTAATTACCTGTGTATGAGTTGAATTGTATCATTCTTGAAGTCTCGAGAAGGAAATTCATATTGTTATCGACCAATAGCACATGAACTTCAAGCACCTTCGGATCATAGAAAGCCATTGATGTTCGAGATAGAAATCGAAATTCCCCTTCTTCTTTTTTTTCTTCCAAAAAAAGAAACGAAATTCAAGTGATTAGACGATCGAGAAACGAAAATTTATTTTTCTGAATTTAGTATCGAAAATGTATGTGAAATCTCTTATAAGAATTATAGCAAGATAGAGAAAGGAATTCAAGTGTTGTGTGAATGAAGTTGGAGAGGATATAAGTCAAGTATTGAGTAGAAAAAAACAATTTTGCTGCTTTAATTATATGTTTTTGTTCTTTTCATCTCTCTCTCTCTCTCTCTCTCTCTCTCTCTCCCCTTTATAATTCCATGACAGACGAAGAAAAATGTAACTGATGTTTTTAAGGCATATATGAAAGTGACCATGCTGCTTTTGTCTTGATGTAAGGGATTATAAAACCATGTGTCATATGTAATGTTATTTCTTACAGGAAATTAAAGTCATTTTTTTTTACTTAAATGCCCTATAACTAACTGTAAATATTATATTTTCAAGAAAATTAATTAAAAAGCTAATGAACTTTTTTTGTATTCTTTCTTCATGTGTTTTTTGTGTACAAGCCGCAGTTGAAATACATGCACGCGCGCACACACACGTGTGTATATATATATATAGTATGTATTGCGTATATATACAAGGCAAGTGGTTAGTTGATAATTATGATGAATAATTAATTATTTGTCTTGATTTACTGTGATTTAAACCTAGCACACCGTTATTGCAAAAGGAACCATTTTTCATCATTAAATATGAGTACCTTGCACTTTGTAATCATTTATGGATAATTTTAATCTTCAATTTTATAATAGGAGCATATTCTGACATTTTTATTTACTGGTGATAAAGAAAAGTTCATCTATTAATTCATTTAATTGTATATATATATTAGATAAATGTTGTATATATATAGTCACAAGACTAATTTTTCGGAGTGACAACATTCATTTTCACATGATTAGGCGAAAAATGTTGTCTCTATGTTTGTAACTAATAGGCTAATGTTATATAGCGACAATACATAGAGACTGTCACTTCTTTTAGTGACAATAAAAAATGATTAAGTGACAACAAAATAATTTACGTCATTTGATATAATAGTATCATAATTATAGCATCACTAATTCCATTTTTCTTATGGTAGTACATTATGTATATGATTACGTGTATATACACATGCTATTCGAGTACTCGCATTTATATTTCATTCTATTATATACTCCCTCCGTTTCTAAATAGGTGTCGTTTTTCACCTTGGCACAAATCTTAAGAATCTCAATAAATATGTCTTGATTTTAGGAAAATAGATATTGATGGACCAAAATATCCTTGTTTATTAATTAATGCAGGAAGAGTGCTATAGAGTTAATAAGGGTAAAATTGAAAAATGAGCAATTAATGCAGCATTTGAATTGTAAAGTGACAGATAATATGGAACACAAAAATTCTCAAAAGAGACAGATATTATGGAACAGAGAGAGTAACATCTACAAGACACGTTTTAAAATTCATTAATGCAAAACTAGAAAATAAAATTTATAATAATATTATCCGTTAATTGCCTTATTGTCCTTTTCGACAAATATCCCAATCAATATTATCGGTAGACACAACAAATTAATCAAATTAAATTACAAGTACTTAATGGACAAAAAATATGTTACTCCTTCCGTTTCATATTAAGGCTGATACACACTAATTAAGAAAGTTACTAAATAACCTTAATTTTTTGGGAAAATAAAAGGTTCTAATTTGACAAATTTATCATATTTTCCCCTTATCACTTTCATTAATGTTAGGTTAAAGTTGGACGACAAACTAATTGTTCTACCTTGAAATTGTTCTTTTTTTCTTTGAGAAACCCTACCTTGAAATTATATATAAAATAATATTTAATGTGAAAAATAATATGACCAAAGTGACACTTAATATGAAACAAGAGTTGACCCCAATGCCACTTGATTTTGAAAATATTTTACTATAAATCTTATACTTCTAAGTTTATTTTATGAATTTTTAAGATGTTTTACAAAAAAATAATAAAAGAAATACCAAACAACTTTGAAAAACTTATAAATTCTAAAACACATTATAATTTATTTTTAACAGTTTATAAACTTAGTCAAACCACATGATATTAGTGGTTCCAATCCCTTTTAATTTAGAACATTCATTATTTTTTCACACCAAAATAATAAAATTTTGATTTCCAAATTGTTTTGGAACAAAATTAGATTATACACAATATTTCAATTTCCACTCCCATTTAAATTTCCAAAATAGATTTTGTAAAAAAATCATTTTTATTCCAAAATTACACTTTTTTATTCCAAAATTATATTTATAATATCAATGTAATTAGGGGCAATTTGCTATAGGTCCATCTATATTATAATTTATGTCTGTAAATTCAAGTCAAAATTTAATGTTTTAATAAATTAATAATATTTATTCTGGCAAAAACACCCTTAATTAAATCAAATAAAATCCCAAAAAATCTCTCTATCAAAACAAACTAGTAATTCACCCGTGCGATGCACGGGATCAACTTTTTTTAATTTTTTTTTTTGGATAAAATAAAACGAACGAAAAAATTGAACAGTTGATATACATGTAAATATTACCAAAAAAAATGTTTTATTGAATCAAAATATACATTTGTTTGTGATTTACCTTCATGTTTGCTGAAAATCTTTTGTGCACACAACATTGCTCGTAATTTTAGTTATATCGCCCGATTCTGAGTTGATAAATATATTTATCTCAAATCTACTTTTAACTCTAGACATTGCGGCGTACAATTGCCTTGCCACCCTAATATTAACACTAATATTACACTAACAACAACTACTACTGCTACTAATACTAAAACCAACATTGATAATACGAATACGATACTAATATTAATACTAAAACCAACACTAATAATACTAATATTAATACTAATCCTAATATTAATACGATGATTAATACTAATAGTCTAATACTAATATTCATATCAACAATAATATTAATAATAATATGCCAATTCGAATACGAATATTTAATGTTAAAACTAATACGCCAATATTAATACGAACTATAATACTAATACTAATATACTACTAATACTAATACTAATACTAATATAATACTAATACTAATACTAATATTAATACTAATACTAATACTAATACTAATACTAATACTAATATTAATATTAATAATAAGACTAATGATAATGCTATTGTTAATGCTAATACGCCAAAACTAATATGAATGGAAAATAATACTAATAATGATAATAACATGATATAATACTGATATTGATATCGATAATGATAATAATACTACTACTGTTATTAATGCTGATATTAATACTAATACACATACTGATACACATACACATATTGATACTGATATTGATACTAATACCGATGCCGGTACCGATACTGATATTCATACTAATACTAATACCAATACTAATACCAATATTAATATTCATACCAATAGTCATACCAATACTCATACATATATTGATACAGATATTGATACTGATACTGATACTCATACTCATACTTAGACTGATGTTGTTATTGATAATGATATTAATACTGATAGTGATACTGATACTAATACTAATACTGATATTGATATTAATACTGATACTGATATTAATACTAATATCATACTAATACTAACACTAATACTTATACTAATACTAATACTAATATTAATACTGATACAAATATTAATACTACTATTAATATTGATACTGATACCGATACTGATACTGATACCGATACTGATACTATTACGAATACCAATATTAATACTAATACTAATAATAAATTAATAATACTAATACAACGATAAATATTAATACTAATATTAATACATTGTTCTAGTACTTCACCCGTGCATTGCACGGGGTATTCATCGTAAAAATAAATATTTCATTTAAAAAAAAGTCCTCGAAATAGTAAGATCAATGATATGCAATACAAATTAGTAGAAAGTAAAAGAAAATAAAAAAAATATATTATGTATTGTATAAGTAATGAATACCAGTACCAGTACCAGTACCAATATGAATACAAATACCAATATTATTACCATCACCAATACCAATACCATTACCATTTCCATTACTAATGCTAAAACTAATACTAATATGATAATAATACTATTACTATTAGTGTTAGTAATTCTAATGTTATTGCTAATCCTAATCCTGGTATTAACTCTAATTTTAATTCTAATACTAATCTCAATCATTGTTCTAATCCAAATTGTAATCCTAATGATAATGCTAATCTTAATCTAAATACTAATTCTAATCATAATCTTAATCCTAATAATAATACGAATCATAATTCCAACTCCTATAGAAATGCAAATATGTTAATGCTAACGGTAATTTTAATACCAATATTTATATGCTAATGCTAATGGTAATGCAAATCTTGATTCTAATCACAATGCCGATATTAATACTAATTCTAATTATATGCTAATCTGAATACTAATATTCATACTAATATCAATTCTAATATGTTAATACTAATTCTAATCTTAATCATAATACTAAGTAACACTAATACTAATACTTATATTCTAATGCTAATATTAATCCTAATATACTAATATTATTACTAATATTAATTTGCTAATGTTAATATTAATATACAAATGCTAATACTAATACTAATACTAAGATATAATACTAATATTAATATACTAATACTAACTAATATACTAATACTAATATACTAATACTAATACTAATACTAATACTAATACTAATATACTAATACTAATACTAATACTAATATACTAATACTAATACTAATATACCAATACCAATACTAATATGTACCAATACCAATATCAATACCAATACCAATACCAATATCAATACCAATACCAATACCAATACCAATACCAATACCAATACCAATACCAATATCAATACCAATACCAATACCAATACCAATACAATTATCAATACCAATATATACCAATACCAATACCAATACCAATACCAATACCAATACCAATACCAATACCAATACCAATATCAATACAAATTCAATTCCAATAACATTACAAATACTAATACCAATATAAATAAAAATACTAATGTCAATACCAATACCAATACCATTATCAATATCATTATCAATACCATTATCAATACCATTATCATTATCATTATCATTACCATTACTATGACCATTACCATTACTATTACCATTACCATTACTATTACCATTACCATTATCATTACTGTTACCATTGCCATTACCATCACCAATACTAATATCATTAGCATTACCATTACCATTATCATTACCATTACCATTACCAATACTAACATCAATATCAGGATCAATATCAATATTATAGGACCAATATCAATATTGATACCAATATCAATCATTACCATTACCATTACCTTTACAATTACCATTACCATTACCATTACTAATACTAATAGTAATATACTAATATTAAGACTAATATGATAATAATACTATAACTATAAGTAATTCTAATGATAATCCTAATCATAATAATAACATTAATCATAATCCTAACAACAATACTAATACTAACCCTAATTGTAATCCTAATACTAAGTTCAATCATAATTTTGATCCTAATCATAATCCTAATCCTAATGGTAATGCAAATATTAATTCTAATATTAATTCTAATTATAATCCTAATTCTAATATTAATATGAATCATATATGCTAATGCTAACACTAATTTTAATACTCTTCCTAATATGCTAATGCTAAGGGCAATGCTAATGTTAATGCTAATTTTCAATAATAATTCTAATCATAATGCTAATACTAATATGGAGCATAATCATAATGCTAATATTCATACTAATATGCATATTGATATTCATACTAATATTAATTGTAATATGCTAACGGTAATGCTAATGCTAATGATAATCTTAATCCTAATGCTAATACAAATATTAGTATTAATAATAATACTAAACTAATACTTATATGCTAATTCTAATGTCAATACTAATGCTAATCCTAATATACTAATGCTAATGTTAATTCTAATATACTAATTCTAATCTTAATATACTAATGCTAATTATAATTCTAATTCTACTGCTTCTGCTTATGGTAATGCTACTACTAATACTGATGCAACTCACATAATGATACTAATATAATTATGACCGAAAATGAAGGGTAAATAAAAAGTAATTATATGGAAATTATTAAACAAAAAATCATTACAAAAACAATAATAAACCATCTACCAATTATTACCAATAATAGAATTTTCTACCCCTTTAGATTTTGGAATAATCTAAGAAACTATAAAAAAGTATAGTTGAAAACATTATTGATTTAGTTTGATGGGAGTAATTTGAATTAAGATTATGAGGAGTAATTAAAATTAGGCCATAAAGCTATCCAAAATTTTAGTAATTAATTTCATATATAAAAACGAATTGCATAAAATTAGGGGATATGTATCCAACTAATAAAAATTTATAGCGATGAAACATACGTAGTGCCAAAAGTTGAAAAATGCGTACTAAAAAAAGTTTTACTTGATGTTTTAATATTTTATTTAAATTAAGCTTGAAAGTGGATCTAATTTTATAAAATATCGGACCCTACAACTATAAATCCCATTTCAATAAAAAACATTAAAATTTAAAAGAAACGTGAGAAATATTAATGATATGTATTTGGATCGAGTGCATGTTGAGGAAAAAAAATGGAACAAAAGAAGGTGGAGGTTCGAGTGCTGAAAATTACATATAATTATTAACACTGAAAGACAATTACATATGATACTTGAAGTAGATCATCATATGAAGTAGTTGGATCAAGTGCTGCAAATTATATATAAATATTAAAACGGAAACATAATTGGATATGATAATATGAAGTAGTTGGATCGAGTGTTGAAAATCACATTGTAGTGGGAGATTATATAGCATGAATTATTACGTAATTTTGGAAATATTTTAAAATTTCAAAATTTGAATTCGAAAATAAGTGACAATCTAAAATTTTGAAATCATTGATTATATAATGAAATGATTTGATTTGATTTGAATTGATTTGGAAATAGTTAATCATGACAGTTAATAAATATGTACTAAGTTAATTTGAAAATAATTAATTTTGATTGACAACTAATTGAGCCACCTAATCCGAGAAAAGTTAAGCCATACAAAAAGACATAATTTATATTATTTTATGATGCATATAATATAGGAAAAAAATATAGTTATGAAAAAATGTAAAAATTGTCATTATTTGATATATACACATAATTTGGAACAAAAAATAAAAAAACAAATTTGATTTAAATGAATCATATCTTAAAATAGAGATCATTGAATATATATATATATATATATATATATATATATATATATATATATATATATATAATATTATTATTTTGTTTTTTGAAAAAGAATAATACTCATATGGAAATCTTATCTATTGCAAAAAAGAAAGAATATTTTTTATTGTACATTATTGTATTTTATTAATATATGATTATATTTTATGAAATGAAATAATAACAATATTTATAAGTTGTATTTTAAAAAAATATAATTTATTGAATGCATATCCCGATATTCTTTAATTACGAAAATTAAAAAAATATATTTATATTTAATTATTAAAATTAGTCGATTATTACAATGAAAAAAAAATCGTAAAATTTATTTGAATATTCACAAAAGATGGACGTTCAAACGAATATATTTGAATATTCTTAATGTTAATGTAGTAATTTATTGAAAAAAATTAAGATTGAAACATAAAATAGAAAATTATAATGAATGTAAAATATGTAAACTATAGAAAATAAAATAAAACTCCAAAATTACACTAATGAAGCAAAAGTAAATAAATTTTTTGACTTTATTATTTACAAAAAAAATTAAAATTAAAAGATGGTACATGTCAATTGTTGTGAAACTTGTACATAGAACAACATTGTCCAATCCTCTTTTCAAAATCAAAGAAAATTAAAAAAAATCTTTGATTTCCACGTTTCCACATGCAATACATGATTCAGTGTTGATTTCTTTCATTTCTGTTTGACAAAACAATAATCGATTTTTGGATAATGATAAATATATAAGTCAATTAAATTAAAAAACTAAATACAAACTTTTACATAAAAAAATAAATAAATGAAATTACAAAAATTATATGCAAACCGTAACATTGTAGCACATAGGACATAAGTTGGATTCGTAAACAACATGTGCAAGAAATACATAAAGAAAAAGTATTAGCATAGTTATGCAGTTAAATAAAAATATTAAACGGATTTAAACCATCTAAATTAAATTATAATACGATAAATGCATGAAATCAATTGAAAAAAAATTACAAAATAAAACCAAAAGGAGAAAACGAAAAACGAAAAACGAAAAACGAAAAACAAAAACAACTCAAATGGAATGGGTGAAGAAGAATAGTGTAGGGTGAAATAAATAGATGGGGGTTTATATAGTTTTGATAAGTATATAGTAATTAGGAAATTTTTTGAATTCAAATTTTAAATTCCAAATCACATGATTATAGGTGGGAATAAAAAGGTTAGAAATCAAATCAATTCAATTCGGATGATTTGATTTCTATTGGTTAGGAATTAATTTTAAAATATTAAACAATATTGATGGTTATTAAATATTTTCATTAAACTAACAATATCAATAAATATAATCATCTTAAATAGGTAAGAAATCAAATTTCATATCATAAAATGTATATATTCTGATTTTAGAAAAATTTAAAATAAATAAAACATACATGTTTCTTTTTGGGTCCTTTTTTTTGTATTTTAATAATAAAATTATAAATTCATAATATATTATTAATATGTTATTTTGAAATCGAATTTTAATACATTATTAAACAATATTAGTATATTTTTTAATATTTTTTTTATTGAATGGATATTCGAATATTCCAGAATATTGGAAAAAAAACTGTATTTCTTTATTTTAATATTTGAATATTAAAAAAATGTTTTTTTTTTCTGAAAATTATTTGAATATTCGTAAAAAAATTGAGTGTACTGAATTTTTTTTAAAAAGACTACCAAGAAATATATTTTGAAATACTGGAAATGTAAATAAGATTTTTTTATTTCGAATTTATAAAATATTAATTTTGGAAATAATATATATACACGTGGTAATTGTTAAAATGAGTGTATAAATGTTAAATAGGAAATAACTTAAATACATACCATAATAAAATTGACAACTCACCAATTGAAGAATCCACCTCATCAATTGAACTCCAACTAAGCAATTTTGACAAATGACATCATCATTTGCCACATGTCAATCATTGAGGGCATAGATCCTCTTTTTATATTATATATAGATTCGTAAAAAAATTGAGTGTACTGAATTTTTTTTAAAAAAGACTACCAAGAAATATATTTTGAAATACTGGAAATGTAAATAAGATTTTTTTATTTCGAATTTATAAAATATTAATTTTGGAAATAATATATATACACGTGGTAATTGTTAAAATGAGTGTATAAATGTTAAATAGGAAATAACTTAAATACATACCATAATAAAATTGAGAACTCACCAATTGAAGAATCCACCTCATCAATTGAACTCCAACTAAGCAATTTTGACAAATGACATCATCATTTGCCACATGTCAATCATTGAGGGCATAGATCCTCTTTTTATATTATATATAGATTTCCAAATATCTCTATTCCAAATATTAACTAAAACAAATAAATTAATTTATAACAAAAATATACAATTTATTTTACAAACTCATACTCTAAAAACGCCACCGCAGCCCCACCACCGCCTATTATTCGGGAACTGCGACGCCTATGACTCGCGAACTGCAAATAGCAAACTGAAAAATTAGATTTTATATTATTCAATTGCAAACAACAAAATACCTATGATTTTGCCAAATGCAAACAGCAAACTGAAAAAACAAAATCCATAATTTGTATTACTGAATTACAAACAAAAAATTACCCATGACTTCGCCAAATGCAAACAGCAAACTGAAGAAAAACATTCAGCAAAACTTGCATTATTGAATTGCAAGCAATAAACTACCTATGACTTGGCCAAATGCAAACAACAAACTGAAAAAAAAAATAAAAAAAAAATCAGCATCATTAAAAACATCAACCAAAAAATTGTTTATGGAACAATTTGCAAACAACAAAAACATTAAACATAATGTTTGTAAAATGTAACTTAAGACATACCTTGCAAATTGCAAATCAGAGGAATCGAATCTCAACATCAAACGCAATTTTTCAGAGAACAAACGAAGTTAAACCAACCTGCAAACGAAAATTGCTAACAACAAAAACGATGGGAAGGTTCTACATACGAGAGACACAATATGAATTTTGGCTATGATTTTGGATTTCTGAATTTTTGTTGTCTTCTTTAATTCTTCCACCAAAAAATCATCTCATAATCTAAAAAAATTCCTATTTTTTTCCTTCTCTATAATATTTCTTTATCAAAAAAGTAAACAAAAAGAAAAAGAAAAAAAAAAAAACAGAGAAGCTCGAGAGAGGGAGAAAGGCGTGAGACACAGATGAGAGAAAGAGATGAGAGATTAAATATAGGGTGAGAGAAACGAGAGATTGGAGAGAGAAAATATATGAGATTTTTTTTTTTTATTAATTGAGGGTGATTATGTCTATACACTAATTATTTTATTTATATTATTTTTTTGAGTCAAAGGACCTATGCCTATATTCATCTAGCAACTAGGATTTGTACCTATATAAGTCCAAAATAAGAGGTGTCTAGCAAATTTCCCCATGTAATTATTATATGGGATTATTTTAGAGATCTCCCAGATATAGAAATTATATATAACTAATTAACCACCAAGCGAATTACACCCTTGTGCAAATCCCCTATTTTATGATAATAATTTGACACTCCGTGACCACTTTAAAATACCTAAAATGCCCTTTTAAAATAAGTTTTAAACCCTAGTCAACTCACAGTCAGCTCTCTTTTCCTCTCTCAACTCCCAGATTCAAATCCCGTCCTCATAGGTCTCCAACCGACGATGTTGCTTCCCGAAAGTCATAACTCTCTCTCCGATGGTCGAAATTCGATGGTTCAACTACCGTTAGATTCCTCCCGTCGAGCTCTTTAAAGATTTCATAAAATTTCTCTGGATCTGTTTCTGCTATTGTTTTACAGTCGGCGCGTATTTCGACGACGGTGGATCTTGCCAGATGTGTAATTTGTGTTCCGGCTATCGAAATTTGATGAGTTACCCACCGTTGGATTCATCTCGTCGAGATCTATATTTTGGTGGAAATTTCGTTCCTTTTTTTATTGTCATATATATTTCTATAATTATTTTCACTTGTGAGCGCGAAACCTTGGGTGGTTAGCGGTGACTAGGGTTTTGGTAGGAGGCCCTTGGGGTGAGGAGTCATTGGCGGTTTGGTAAAAAAATTGTAGCTATGGCCTCTCTTTCTCTATCTCTCGATGTCTTTTTGTCTATTTTCAATTTTTTTATGTTTCTTCATTTTTTGTTGATTTGCTCTAAATTTTTTTTTTTTTTGTTTAGATTTTGCAATTTCAGCTTAATAGAAGCCATTGATACTCTCTTTAAATGTGTCAAAAAATTTGGTTGAAGTTTCATTTGTTTCAAGTTACAGTGTTCTAGAGACTGTATACGTTACTGTACATTATTATACATTACTAGTTACATATAGTTATATGTAGTAATATATGCATATATTTGTGTGTTTTGATTTGTATTTATTGGTTATGAGGTGATTTATAATATAAATATTAAAATTATGAATTTTTGTTGTTGGGGTTTATGAATTTTTTTTGTATAAGCCAATATTCGTGTGTGTACATAATCGGTCGACTAAAAATTTAGAGTAAAAAGAAAGAACATAACTACGAATGACTATAATTTAATACAACTACATGTAGTTATTTTCAATACGGTAAACATATCAATTTAATTTAAAAAAAAATAATAAAATAAACAAATAGGTTTTAATTTTTTTTTTAAATAAATAAATAGATCAACAAAAAGGCTAAATGCATGACCAGCAATGCTGAATACAGTTTAGGTAAAAATTGCATACAAGGGCAGTATAGTACTTTCTCCTCTCTAAGAGGGTATGCCTAAGGATTATTTCCACTTTGGTTCATCCTTAGTTTATCTTATATCATAGGTTAATAGAAGAAAAAAAATTCGATCTCCGCCAAATCCAATTCAAAAATTTATGATTTCAGAACAACTTTTTTTAATCCCAATCGAACTTTCTCGATATTGAACCGAAACTAATTTCACCTTCTTTGAAATTGTACGGAAATGGCAATTCCGATCTTACCCGTCCGATCGCAACTCCTAATCGTGAACCTATTCGAAAAAAAATCAAATAAATCCAATTACTACATATCAATAAAATTAGGGTACCCAAAATACCCCTATAGCAATTAATTCCGTGCTCAAAGAATCAAAATCCCCAATTGTAAGTATGCTCATAAATTTCATGTTTCCCGCTCAACTTCCCCCCCTCCCTGAATATTCCACCTCACCCTTTTTCCAACTCAGCCTCACCTCACACCACCAAACACCACCACCGCCACCCCCTCCCCCCCACCCCACCCCACCCCCCCACCCCACCCATAAATGCAGATACGGTCTGTAACGTAACCCCCCCCCCCCCCCCCCCCCCTGTGTTTTCTCCGCACTCTGCTTTTTCTTTTTTTTTTTCTGTAATAACAAGGTGAAAAAATGCCATGCCTCAGCTCAGCAGCTTCAGGATTACCGGACCTCAGCTCCGAATTCAAGCCCGTTCTTTTCGAAACCCAATTGAACCCGAAAATTAACCCGGGTTTCGTCCAAGAACCCGACCCGGATGCGTGTGAATTGGAGCCCCAATTTATGGAGCCCAGCGGCGACGGCGGCAGACCAGATGAATTCGGAGCAATTGGAATGAATCCGGGACCGGGACCCGACCCGGAGAAGGATTTGGGCTATTTGGACCAAACGGAGCTCCGATTGACTGAGGTTAACGGCGGCGGCGGTGGTGATGGAATTGAAAGGGCGAAGGCATGCAGAGTGAAGGGGCCCACCACCACCTCAAAACTTGTCCTGGAAGGGTCTCATATGAGAATTGAGGAAGGGGTTTCTGAATTCAATTGTTCCTTGCCCTTTCTCGTTGGAGCTCCGAAATCGGTATCAATTTACCACTACCATTCTTTTTTTTGTAGTTCAATTTATTTTTTTTGGTTTTTCGTTTTCGATAGAATTGAATTGTGTGCGTTTGAAAATTCATAAGAATTCGTGTTTTTATGCGATTCTTGATTTTGCTATTTGAGGTTGAGGTTGCAGATTATGTTTAAATGATTTTTAGATTTTTTTTTTCTGGATTGTGTATCTATAGGCTATAGACTATTTTTCGGTTATCAATAAAGCCCGATTTGCAGTTTTTGTTTTGGTGTCAAATTTACTGCTTCGATTGTCGATTATTAAGGATGTTTTGGAGTTTTCGATGCATCTATAATGTCTGATTCTGTGGTTGTTTACGTGGCTTATAAAAAGCATAAATGTGATCGGAAAAAAAGATTCCATTCCCGTGTAGCACGATTCTACTGAAAATCCAGTAGGAGCTGACGGAAGCTTCCTAAGTGAAAATTTGATAGCATAACTGGTAAATCTCGTTAGTTAGTTAGACAACGGAAGTATTAAATTCATATTCCCTTTTCTCCCGGAATGTTCGGTGTACTTTTTCCGATTCCTTGTATTTGTTAAATGCCCAATGAAATTCTTTTCTTTTTTGGTAGATTGTTATCATGTTCGAAAGCATTTTTCAATAAGGCTATTTTGAAAGAAAGAAAAACGAAAAGGTTATTTTAGGAACTGGCTTAAGCTGGCAATCTCTACGTTGAGTTGATTTTTTTTGTTTGAGGTTTGATTATTTTGAACACTTCGCTTTCAATCTCAGGTCCAATGCGGTGTTTGCCAAAATACGGTCTATCCCGAACAGAGTGTACTGTGCACTGTTCGTGGTTGCCGGGGTGTTTTTCACCTGACGTGTGCAAAAGAAAGTCTTGGTTTGTCATCTTCAAAGCAATTTAAGTGCCCTCAACATGTAAGTTGTTCTATTGTTAGAATCATTCTTTACGATTATTGATTGTTGCTTTGGAGTTTTTAACTGAAGAAGGCTTACATATATAGCATCTTTTTTTTTTTTTTTCCCCGTGAACAGGCGTGCTTTTTGTGCGAGAAAAAGAATCATTTGTGGAGATGCATAAGATGCCCGATAGCATGTCATGACAAATGCGCTCCGTTTCCGGAGAATGTGATCAATTTTCCCGATCGACCAGGTGAAGCTATTTGTTGGAGGCATGATGCTGATTGGCGTCTCGACAAGGTTCTTTTTCTCTTCCTCTTTTTTTTTTTTTTTTTTTTTTTTTTTTTTTATATATATCTTTTTTGGATGTTGATTAAAGTTTCCTTGTTTACAAAAATTGCTAACTAGTTCATCCGTAAGAGGTTTATCCCAATATTAAGGTAATAAATGTTCGAAAATTAAAGTAATTTAATGTGTTTTCTGTAAGCAACTGATTATTATTCTTTTTTTTTTTAAATAATTATTTTCGTTTTATAGATATAGTAAAATGCAAATATTTCAATCAGTGTATCATACAAGCTTTTGGTTGTGTATATATGCATTCTATAGGAGGAGTTCTCCGAATTAACTAATGTCGCATTTTGGATTGAGTCATTCGACATTGAATTTCAAATCCGTGACTCTCATTTGAAGTTAATTTTTGGGCAATCGTTTGGATTTCAAATCATTCCCATTTGGAGTCATATCCATAATATAGTCTTGTTGAGTTTAGGCTCGAGGTCATATAAATTTATTTGATCTTGAGCCCTCCAAATAAGTCGAGAGCTCGACTCAAACTCTTTATTTTGGTGTACATGAAAGATAATTATATTTCCGCTCGGCCTAATATTGGAAAATATGGAAATTATTTTCGGAAACATCGGTTATGGAGGTGAAAGTCGAGAGGCGTGAAACAAAATTGTTCATGGTTAATCAACACTCGACCTATTATTAACCATCGTTAGAAAATTGGATATTACTCCACCTAATCAAACTTCCTTATACGACATGCTAAATGTAAGTTTTATTTCACTTCACTTCACTTCACTTCTTCGTCCAAGATCTTGAGCATCTTTACATTTCCTCACGGACTTAATTTCTCCATGTTTTATATATGTGTCCTTGTATGGACTAATGATTAAACTAATATTATATTCCAAAAGCTTAGGCAATGTTTGGTACCGTTTTCATTTTCTTTTCTCTATTTCCCCTAAACGAATTCATGTTTGTTAAGCTTTTCAAAAGATTTCATCAAAACAATTCCAAAAGTTTCTCTCTCCTTCAAACATGATTTGACTGCTACCGAAAAAAAATGTCTTCACTAAAACACAAACAAATATCGCTTTATTATTCAAATTCTTCTTCTATACATTTTTTCCAACACATTTAGACATGATAACACTGTCTCCTCCCAAAATGTAAACATTCATTCTTAAATTCTTCTCCCAACTTTCCCCAAATGAAATGAAAATAAGCCCAAAATCGCTTCTAAACATTGCCTTAGTTGTTTATTATTCATTTTTCATGTTTTGATTAACTTGTTGATCTTTTGTTCGAGTATGGGTTGGCGGATAAGTAGTCATCATGTGTTATAACTTTTCGGGATCGTTTAATTATGGTTGCTTTTGTAGAAAACTTCTAGTTTTAAGTCATTTTACGTTTTTGAACTTTTCTTGAACGCATTGATTATAGTTTTAGTAAATCTCGATTTGCACAACCGGCATTTTCTTAGAGCTATTCTAGTAAATAGATTGATCCATGCACACGGGGTGGGGACCCAAATGTGAGACTCAAATACCAAGGGCCGCCCTTAGTACACTTCTAATTGGACCTTCCATGCTGATAGTATCCGTGGTCAACTCAAAATACCAATCGATGAATTAATTATTATTAATTTATTGAATCTGGAATACTTAGTTAGATTGTATAAGATACTCAAGAATCGTAATATCTAATCATAATGTTGAATTATTGCAATAGTATGAATATTTAATATCTTTTGAATGGTCTAGAAGATAATAATAAAATTGATATATTAAGTGCACCATGTAGGACCACCGCTAAGTTTACGTGCATGCATGCACGTCACTCACATGCACGCACGCACTCGTAACACAAACACACATGCAGATTAATTCTAGCTGAAAGCTTGCTACTTGGTAAAGTAATCGGAAAGCTTAAACATGGTGATCTATATTGATCGATAATTGTATGATTGATTTCAATCAGCGCGATTTTTCGGGCTCACAGATATGTATAGTTTGTAAAATCAGGTTACTGTCCAATAGGCTGCATTTTACATTGCATATGGTGGTCGGTCATCGCTATAAAATCTGATTTGCTTATAGATTCGACTATTTCATGCAAGATGAGCTTAATGACGATTAACTTATAATTATGGATTTCGTAACCCATTGATTATTATTATCGCATATGCTATTAGCTTTATTCAGACATTCTACTGAATATGTCGGTTGACAACTTTTTTTTTCTTCTTCTATGCAGTGTGACGTTTCGGCAAACAGCATTAAGGTTAGATTTTGATTATATATATATATATATATATATATATATATATATATATTACATATAGGTGAGACAAAGTAATGCTTCAAAAGAGTTTCTAGATTACTTTCGTAACGAATTTGAACTCTGAAGTGTTGACACGACTTTCACCTCTGATTACGTAATTTATTTATTTTGGTTATTAAATATCACCAATTAATGTTTTTAATGAATTTTCAGGACATATTCTCTCTCTTGCCTCTCCCGTACGACGAGGAAGAGTTCAAAATCGACATTAACTGGAAAGACCAGACAGAATCTAAGGTGGAGCCACACCCGTACGTTCACATCAAGCGTAGTATCCTTTGAATATTTGATACGTCAATTCCGAAAAAAATTATAGCTTTGAAAAGAAAGTAGCTACTATTTAAAACTTCTGTCATGCTAAACGAGTTTTAACTGTAATGTGTATAAATAACTACCTTTTTTATTACAACCTTAACTCCAATTAGACGTGTACCTCGTCAAGAGAAAGCGTAGTAACGTCGATGCTGATATCGGGTGCACGAACTGTACCTCTACAGAATGCAACGATGGTTGTGTATGCAGGTATTATATTATATATTACTTTTTATCAAAGGTATACGAATTTAGCTACGTTGATTTGCTTTTGCTATTGGTTTCGTTTTTTAAATGTAACAGGGTTCAGTGTATCAGCTGTTCAAAAGCTTGCCGTTGCTCGAAAAATTGTGCGAATCGACCCTTTCAGAAAATGAAAAAGATCCGTATTGTCAAGGTAAAATTATGTTCGATTATTATGTTTGTGAAATATAGTCCTTCCTTTTTGTATGGTGATTTTCAGACACTGTATGGCGATTTTTCAGACAGAAAGCTGTGGTTGGGGTGTAGTTTCTGCTGAACCAATCAGCAAAGGAGATTTTATCGTAGAATATGTCGGAGAAGGTAATCCTGCATGATCGATAAATTAATACTTGATAAATTAATAACCTCGATTTAATAATAGCTTCTTCTGGTCCCGACTTGGTAAAAAAATATTAGTTCGATAATTTAATATTTATCAAATTAATAAAATTTTGTTAGTGCCAACTGTATTAATTTATAGAGGTTTAACTGTACTCTCTTTGTTTTTGTTACATTTATTAAAAGATAATGCGACTAGTTTTCTTGTAAGAACAGTTGCTTGAAAGGATAATTAATAGCACGTAATTGATAAAGATCGCTGGTAGTTAACTGACTAAAGTCGTAATTATATATATTCTTTCACTGGTTTTGAATTTTATATAGGTACTTATAAAAATTTAATAATTGAAATGCATACATACATGTTTATATAATTATGATTAAGATGTTCTAAATCATGTTTAAATCATTAACTTAGTGTATCTTCTACACGATTACATTGAAATTCGAGTTTTTTATCGATGTGATATTTTGCAAGTCTAATTAGTTGCATTTTTTTCGTATTACAGTAATTGATGATGTCATGTGTGAAAGAAGGCTGTGGGATATGAAAGATCAAGATGCTAAGAACTTCTACATGTGCGAAATTAATAAAGATTTTGTGATCGACGCAACGTTTAAGGGAAACGCTTCGCGGTTTCTTAATCACAGTTGTGCCCCTAATTGTAAACTCGAGAAATGGTTAGTATATTTTATGATTTCTTATTCATGTTTTTTTTTTTTTAATTAAAGAAGATTGTCTTCTGGCCAATTGTGAGCTCTTAATCGGGAAAATTACAGTTTTCATCCCTTAAGTTTGCACTGATTTCATATTTGATCCCCATGTTCACAAAATAACACATTTGGTACCTCATGGTTTGATAATTTAACACTTTCGGCCCTTTTCGTCAATTTACCGTTAGTCTGTCTTAACAGACAGTGATGGGGCACATACGTGATTCCGTTAGTACTAACGGAGTATTGACGGAAATGAGTAAAAATGTTGAATTTCTGAAACGTGAGGGACCAAATGTGTTTTTTGTGAACATGAGGGACCAAATGTGAAATCGATGCAAACTTGAGGGATGGAAACTGTATCTTTCCCGCTCTTAATCCGATACTTTTGCTGGAAATTATATTTAAAACTTCAAAAGTGTTAAGCTGGTGAACATATAGTTCGTTTCTTCGTCGCTTTGTGAAATGAATTTATTTTGATATTGAAGTAACAAAAGATTCTGACTATAATAAAATCGATAGGCAGGTTGAAGGGGAGACGCGTGTGGGCGTCTTTGCATCTAAAGCCATTGAGGTTGGAGAACCATTGACCTACGATTATCGGTATGCAATATGAAGCATTGATTTCCCGGTTTTTTTTTTTTTTTTTTTTTTTTTTTTTTTATATATAATAATTATTATTATTATTATTTCAGAAATTGCTATGGTTTATTAACTGTCATTAAAACTCCGGTTCAATTATATCACAATGTTCGAGAAAAAATAAATCACGCATGCTTGTTTGTCGTCTATGGCTGTGCAACAACTTACTTGAATGTTTCAAATGTTCGTTTTTTTTTGGGACGGCAACTAAATTATTACGCGTTTGCAGATTTATACAATTCGGGCCGGAAGTTGAGTGTCGGTGTGGAGCTGCAAACTGTAACAGGTATCTCGGAACGAAAAGGAAGATTATTTTTGGACCAAAATCGAAAAGGAAGATGGAGGTATTGGAGTTTTCATGGGGTCCTAAAAGACAAAGGACTTCTAAAAGAGTGGTGGGGATTATTCTAAATTGATTTTAATTATTGGAAAATTTAAATTTAATAATTAATTAATGGAAAATCTCTTTAATGGTTTGTATATTGATTGATGTTGTTTGTTGTGAGTGAACACATTAATTATAGCAAGATGTGAATGAACTACAGTTTAATTGTTATTACAATTGAAGAAAAAGTTTTTTTTTTTTTTTTTTTTTGAGTTATAATAGATTGGGGTACCTCATTTTGCCCTTTGTAAATCTTGCATGTAATGTTGTTTTTTATTTTTATTTATATTATAATAAAAAAATTACAAAATAAATAATGAAATATATATAATTATATATATGTATATTTAATATGTTTTTTTATATTATTATTATTATTATTATTATTATTATTATTATTATTATTATTATTATTATTATTATTATTATTATTATTATTATTATTATTTGTTATTATTATTATTATAATATTTTATATTGTTATATATTTTCTAATAAAAATAATATATAAAAAATAAAAAGAAATTGAAAAAGCAGGCTCACGATTTCTTTTTCTTTATAATATACCACATTGCTGAAATTTTAATTATTTATTTATTGTGAAATCAAAAACCCATTGCGCCATGTGATTTTAGTAATAAGAAAATAACTATTTTATTCATGAACATATTATATAAGAGGAATTTGAAATTAATAAATTCAGTGACAGAAATTCACCAATTCCATAAGATTGCCTCATTCATATTATAATAACACAAACATAGTCAAATTTATTATATTTTTGCATGTCATTAAATATACATTTTTAATTAGATAAAATGTTATTCTAATAATATATATTTAAAGAAAAACCCCTCAAAAGTAAGTTGGTAATTGAGTCCATCTCCCTTTGAGAAAGCTTTTGCAAATCTCTGCCCAGAATTTTCTATCAGCTTCTCTTTCCATTAACTGCAGCTTAGCCTCTTCACCAAATCCTCTCTGTAATTAAAAATAATAAATAATAATAATAATAATAATAATATATTAAATAAATAAATAAATAATGTGGTACCTCAATGGCATTATTGGAAATAAGACGATCAATGAGGTTATTTAGAATATCATTAGTGTATTCAGGATGGCCTTGTATTCCCAATATATTGTCACCAAATGTGAACATTTCAACATTTGTTTTTTCAGAATAACCAATTACTTTTGCTCCAATAGGAACCTCCCACACCTATTAATTGTCAAAAATATATATATTAAAATTAAAATTTTTGCAATAACTAAATATATATTTTATAAAAAAAAATATATATTGATAAATATACCTCATCTTGATGGCACTCAATAATTGAAAGATTTGGAGGAATAATTAATTCATCAATTGATGAGTAGAACTCATTTGTTAGGCTCACTTCCCTAACTCCAATATCCCATCCACTACTTGATTTTCCCACTTTACCCCCCAAAGCCCTACACAACACCTACAAATTTCAACAAAAAAAAAATAAATTAAATAATTGATCACGACGAATAAATATATATTATATCTGATGAAATACATCGAGTATGATATGGATATACCTGGTGACCGAAGCAAATACCGAGGACTTTCTTTTGCATGGCGAACAAAGATTGGAGGAGAAAGCAAAGATCAAGAATCCAATCGTCGTTACCGTAAGCATCATTAGGGCTACCGCTAATCAAGAAACCCTCGTAATTGTGAAGTTCGTCGAGATTCGGAAATTGGCCTTCCACTACTCGAAAAAGATCCCACTTTTCGCCTTGCTCGCCAAACGCCTCCACGAACACATTCAAGTACCCACCGTAAACTTTCTTCACGTAATCCGAGTCGTTCGCCGCTAGTAGAAGTGCATATCTTTTCCCCTCTTCCCCCTTCATTGTAAAAAATATATGTAAATATTCTTCTTATTATTGCTTGAAAAGCTTTGGATTTTTTTTTTTTTAAGTTTGGTGAGGACTAAATTAATGTTTGTTTGTTTGCTGGGTATTGAGCCTTTCTTTTATAGGAGGGAAAAAGTTCCTAACTTGAGCATGAAAATATTGACGTGGTTATTTAATTAATTAGTTAAATAATTAATTAATTTAGAATAGTGGATTGTATTATGGGAAAGGATATATACAAGATCTTCTAATTATGGAATGAGGAATCATATATATAAGTCTTTCTTCTTTATGATTTATTGTATGGCTTAGCTAATGTGTTATATAGATCTTATTATTCAATATGCAAATGAATTTTCTTCGTATTATTATTAATTAATTATTCTTTTTGTTAATTAATTACTCTTTATTAGGCATAGATTCTGTCCCTTTATCTTTTCCAAAGTCTCTGGAAATAAATAAATAAATAAATGCAAGAATTTCACGTGGTTAACTAACTCTATTTCCCATGTGGGAATAAAGTTTATATACTATGCTGCATGCATCGGGTGAAATACACCGAGTGGATCTTTACCATTTATAAGCACGCAAACACAGACACCCCCATATTGGTGTGAAAACAGTAATAAGAAGTCAATTAATTGAGATTTCTCTTGATTTTTCCTTTACTAATGTCACTATTTAATTATATTTTTAGCCACACATTAAAATGGTATGTTGAAAACTGATGTGAACGACAATCACTCATTTTCGGGTTTTACTAGTGGAGATTACGCATGATATTTACTGTTTACTGGGAAATACTGAATGTCGTTTCAATTTTATTGGTATCGTTCGTAATATCGTTTATTATGTTCTCTGAATAATTGTTTTCTACGCTGAAAATGAGCATGCACGATGAGCCGACTTGAAACATAATTTTGACCATTTTTTATTCAGAATTTGGGAAAACTCAAATATCAAATTGGTAGTCCTTTGAGCTAAAATTACAACCACGACTACAAAAAAAAAAAGAAAGAGTTAACATTATAATACAATTTCAATGAGTTAATTTGGATATATTACTGGGATTTGGGCGTGAGAGAGTTATGCATGTTTGAACATTGCCCCAGTCACAATAAGTCGACTTCAAACTCGATTTTGGCTATATATCTTATAATACGGATCTTGAAAATTCAAAACATCAAAGTTATATTTGTCGTTTTACATTGTTACACATGTCAATATATATATATATATATATATATATATATATATATATATATATATATATATATATATATATATATATATATATATGGATGTACTTTGATGCGTTATACCTAGTGTATAGCATATAATAAATTGTGTTTAAAATAAAAAAATAAAAAAAAAATAATAAAACACCTTAACATATATGCTAGCACCTAGAGCATGTTTCAATTTTCTTAATAAAATCATAAGATCTTGATTTTAATTTCAAGACATGTTAAGGTCATGTGTACATGTTGACAAATAAATAATACTTTTAATCTTTATTAGATATGTGAACTTGAAATGAAAGTTACACCTATATATAGAGAATTGGTAATTTTTTGTGATGCAAATGGTCCAAAAAACTATTCTATTAGAACTTTTTGCAATGGAATATTTCACAAATTTGATACCCTCCCAATAAATTCTTGATTTGGGCAAAAACAGACCACATATTTTTTTTTTACAGAATCTGATATCTAACGCGAGAATTGAAAAAAAAAAAAAAGAATAAATTGCACTTAAACCCCTCTGATTTGAGCTTTGTGCACATGACCTCTTATACTTTCAGTATAAGCACATGAATCCTTAATATATTCTCATGGCAATTGATATGTCACTAATGCTATTTTGCCACAATTTTTTCTGTTAATACTCATGCATTAATGTTTTGTCACAAAGACAATACAGTTTGCACCGATTCCACATTTGGTCTCCATATTCATAAAAAATACATTTGATTCTTCATGTTTCAATAATTTCACATTTTTGACCATTTTCATCAATTTGCCGTTAGTTCCTCAATTAAGACAATCATGGGAACATGCTTGATTCCGTTAGTACTAACAAGGATTTGATGGAAATTGTTAGAGAATATTATATTATAGAATTCTCCTAATATTAGGATTCTAGTATGATTCGGTTACCTAGATTAGTTAGGATTTAGTTACCTAGTCAAACTCTATTACCTTACAATATTTCTCTATATATATTCCATGTAATCAACCCATAACACAATGGGGGTTTCTATTCTACGTATTATTATTTCTCTTCTTCTCCTATTCTATTCTTCCTATATGGTATCAGAGCTCCAGGTTTAGGTTTTTTAACCTAGCCGCCTTCCTTCTCCATGGCGGTGATAACCTAGCCGCCTTTCTTCTCCATGGCGGTGACCACCCAATCTTCTCCCTCCCCCGGTGGTGGTACTCTAATATTTTTTCTTTACGTTTTTCTTTTTCTATCTTCTTCTTCTTCTCCTTCTCCATGGCCGTCGCCTCTTCTCCTCTCCATGGCCGGCAAACACCACCCAATCTTCTTCCTCCCCGGTGGTGCATCTTCTCCATCTCTTTCTTTTTCTTCTTCTTCTTCTTCTCCATGGCCTAAAACCTAGCCGCTGCCTCTCTTCTTCTCCATGGCCGGCGACCCCTCTCTCATCTCTTCTCTCTATCTCGATTAAAAAAAAAAAAAAAAAAAAAGTTGCTTATTTTCTCTCACCCGTTTATTATTATTATTTTTTTTTTTTCTTTTATCAATTGGGCAGATATTTCCATAGAGGAATTCTCTAGCGTTGTGTTTCGCGATTTGTGTCCAGTCTTCACTTTTGAAGTTTATTCGTTCCGACTGCGGGAGCGTGTTAGCAAGGGATTGTCCAGTCGAGTTTATTCGTTCCGACTGCGGGAGCGTGTTAGCAAGTGATTGTCCAGTCTTCACGTTCGTCACGTTTCGACTGCGGGGGCGTGTTAGAGTATATTATTATATTAGATATTATAGGATATTAGGATTCTAGTATGATTCGGTTACCTAGATTAGTTAGGATTTAGTTACCTAGTGAAACTCTATTACCTTGGAATATTTCTCTATATATATTCCATGTAATCAACCCATAACATAATGGGGGTTTCTATTATATTACGTATTATTATTTATCTCTTTCTCCTATTCTATTCTTCCTATATAATATTTTTCTTTATTTTTTTTTCTTTTCTATCTATCTTTTTATGAACACCACCCGAATTTTCTCCCTCCCCCGGTGGTGCTTCTCTATCTTTTTCTATCTTATTCTTCTTCTTTTTCTATCTTCTTTTTCTTCTTCTTCTTCTCCATGGCCTAAAACCTAGCCGCTGCCTCTCTTCTTCTCCATGGCCGGCGACCCCTCTCTCATCTCTTCTCTCTATCTCGATTAAAAAAAAAAAAAAAAAAAAAAAAAGTTCTTATTTTTCTCTCTCCCGTTATTATTTTTATTATTATTTTTAAATATGGCAGATATTTCAACAGAGGAATTCTCTAGCGATGTGTTTCGCGGTTTCTGTCCAGTTTTCACGTTTGAAGTTTATTCGTTTTGAAGTTTATTCGTTCCGACTGCGGGAGCGTGTTAGCAAGTGATTGTCCAGTCTTCACGTTCGTCACGTTTCGACTGCGGGGGCGTGTTAGAGAATATTATATTATAGAATTCTCCTAATATTAGGATTCTAGTATGATTCGGTTACCTAGATTAGTTAGGATTTAGTTACCTAGTCAAACTCTATTACCTTGGAATATTTCTCTATATATATTCCATGTAATCAACCCATAACACAATGGGGGTTTCTATTCTACGTATTATTATTTCTCTTCTTCTCCTATTCTATTCTTCCTATAGAAATGACTAAAAATGATAGAATTTTAAAACACGAGAGACCAAATATGCTTTTTGTGAATAGTCAGATATGAAATTAGTGCAAACTTGAGGGATGAAAACTGTATTTCTCCCAAAAATTAATATTAAGGGGAGCATAATATATAAATGAGAACACATGCATGGCTTAAGGGGTATTGACAATTTATTGTGAGCCCTTTACATTAAATACCAAGTAAAATAGCATGAATGGCTTAAGGGGTAGTTTTGGTAATTAATATTTTTTACGAATAAAGTATATAGAAAGCACAACTCATTTATTTATGATAAGGATAGGGGATCAATAGATGGTTCCACGTAAAGGGAATCATTATTAGTTAGAGATGCAATACATTAATTACCAATTAAATCATTTATAAGTAGAAAAATAAATAAATAGATTACTACTTTTTGGTATCATATATTCGCTTTGGTTTGATCCTTGATGCAAATCAAGATTCTCATAGCATGGTGCATTAGTATATCATAAAGAGTGTAATTTTTTTAATATTTCATGTAAAATAAAAGGAATTTGAGAAATGTTGGGGGCGATGGCGTCCCTCTGGTCCTATATATGCTGGCTCCGCCGAAATATATACAGATTGTGATTGCATCCAAATTACGCGAACAAACTAACAAATACGCCGTTTGCGATAACCAAAAAAAAAATTCAATTTTTTTTGGTTGGTGGCAAGAAAAAGTAAAGTTAAATGTGTCATCTCCCTTTTGCACAATATAATATACTATGTAGTTCTATCATCTAAGATTTTCAAGGTATTGGATTCTTATTCAATCTTCTCTTAGAGAACTTATCATGTGACATATAGTTTTCCCATTTTCTTCAAAAGTAGTTACAATTTGTTAAATGGAGTTTTGCCCACCACCACAACTAACTAAGACAACATTGGACCTAACACAAAAAAATGGTTCTTTTTTGTTTGTTTCCTTATTGCTTGATGCATAATAGTTGGGTGAATTGCGTTTTGCACCCTCAAAACAACATGGACTACCGCTTTGAACCCTCAAATTTTGAAATTGGCAAATTACACCCTCAAATTGCATATATCATGGCAAAATGTACCCCACACCTCTCTCTTGTGACATTATAACCAAAAGATCAATATATCGCGATATTTTAGCATTTTAATATATTCTATCTTGGTTTTTGTTTTGTACTTTATATTTTATCACCGTGATGATTTATTTTTGTTAGTTTTCTGTATCAAAATCGAAGTTATATATGAACTTAATAATTTTCAAATCTCATGATATATTTATCTTTTAGTTAAAATTTCCCAAGAAACAATTGCATGGTTCATTTTACCATGAGATATGCAATTTGAGGGTGCACTTTGCCAATTTCGAACTTTAAGGGTGCAAAATGCCAATCCTTTGCATTTTCAGGGTGGAAAATAACAAACTTGTTTAAGACCCAGGATAGGTTTGATTTTGAAAAGCTTTAAATCACATCATCTTGATGACAATTTACAAATATTTAATTATTTAATTTTATATTATATATGTGAACAGTGAATACCCAATATAAAAGTTCGAGGGTGCAAGTTGCAACCCTAATCTTGATTTATGATCAATCATAATTAGAGGAAGTACCAAAAGGTGGAGTATATTCTTGTACTTATGAATGTAGACGCATTATACCGTTGCATCCATTTTTTAGTGGAATTTTGTTTGGGTTTATGGCATCAAAAAGTTCAACTTGCATGTATGTTGGATCACGTATTGCATACAATAAGGCTAAATTAGGTAAATTTCAATAATTTTTTGTAAAAAAAAAAAAAAGGTAAATTTCAATAATTAATTAAACAATTAATCTTAGAAGGTATTTGGCTATAAGGTGGTGTTTGCAAATGATTATTAAAAGCAGAAGTCAGTGATTGTGATTTAAGTTAGTTTTAAGTGCTTATTTCTAAAAGTTGGGGGTGTTTGCAAATATTTCGGAAAATGAACTAAAATTGAAAAAGCAGGGTTATGGGTGCTTTTAAAAAAATAGCTTAAAGCAGATTATTTTAAGAGAAGCAAAAGCAAAAGTTGATTTTGCAAACACCTAAAAACAGATTATGAGCAAAAAAAACCGCATAATCACTTTCAAAAAACATTTGCAAACACCACCTAAACTGTTAAATAGAACTTATAAGATGTTTAGAGTCTATAAGCTCGTGTTTGGTATTTTTTCTTAAAAAAAAAAGGTTAAATACAGTTTGCACCTTTTTACTATCATCACTGTCGCATATATCTCTCTGTACTATGAAATGTGACAAAACAACCCAGTCGTCCATCTATGTTACAAAAGTTGTCCCTTTCAATAGCTGTTGAAAAAATTTCTGACCAAAATACCCCTTTGATTGTGTATAAAATATGCGCATCATTCTTCACTCATTTGTACTCAATTTGTAAATAAATTACTCGGTTTAAAAATGTCTTCCGATAGTTCAAATTCTCAAAATCCATATTTTAGGTCCAAACACTACATGTCATATTTTTCTGGAACCATTTTTGTTTTTATGTACGTGTTCGATTTTTTTTGCCAACGTTACATTGAATTCTATCAAATAAGACTAAGGGTGAAAAGGTAACTACACTGCAAAAACTAACACTGTTAGAGTTGACTAGTAAGGTGAAGGACCGTTTTGTCGCATTTCATAGTACATGGGGTATATGTGACAGTGACGATAGTATAGGGGTGCAAACTGTATTTAACCCTAAAAAAAATCATAAAATTTTAAAAAATTGGCAAATAGGCCCATGAGAAAAATATTTCTTTAAAAAAGAGGGATCCTACTTTTTTGTCTTGCAAATATATCCACCTCATTCAAACTTATTTGCTATTAAGGAAAATTCTTTCATATATACCAAAATTACCCCCAACTCCTTGAAACTCTAATTCAACTCCAATCTCATCATTTACACCCAATTTAGCTCAATTTCACCAATTAACCAATTTTGACCGTTGGTCTCCGGCGTTGATTTTTTTTTTTTTTTCCTGAAAACTATTTTTCATTAATATTATTGTTTCAGACAAAAGGCATGGAGATGAGTTTATTTACGAATTTTTTTTTTGTCTGGACTTATGTGCATTTAAGTGCCTTGCCATGGGCCCATATGCATTTGCCCTTTAAAAAATTAGTTGCTCGAGAGCAAATAAGATTTTTTAAAAAGTACATTTACCACATCTTTTTTATTTAAGATCTTATAATGGGTAAAAAATAGTTTATAACAAGGGGCATGCTAAATCCCACACTAAAATTTACTAAATCCCACATATAAATTAAAAAAAAAATCTCTCTACTTATATTCTCTCTAATTTTTTTCTATGATGACTTTTTCCAAGTCACTCAAAATTCGTTAATCTTTCACGTGAATAATCATAAAAAGTGAGTTTAGGCTTATTTAATATTTTTCAATTTCATTATGCCTTTTTAATTATTTAAATTCATATCAATTCGAATTTCTTTCTCAAATTCGAACTTTATTTTAGTTTGAACACATGAAGATTTTTCTCAAATTCGAACTTGGAATGACATGGACGTTTTTAGTGTGTGATTTTATTAAAAAAAAAATAGGGAAAAAGAAGAAGGGTGGAGAATGAGAAGATGAGATTTTAGAGAGAGAAAAAATTTCAATTGTGTTGTGTGTATGATTTGGTAAAGTTGGTGTGGGATTTAGCATATCAGTTATAACAAATACTTTAAAAATTAACTAAAAAAATACATAACAACTTATCAACTCTTAAAACATCTTATCAGATGTTTAAAATAAGTTTAGCCAATCAAACACTTATTGAATGTTTGGTTAGTCCAACAACTTTTTGAGTTGTCCACAATTGTTGGGGAAAAAAAAAAGAATAGCTTTAATATTGGTAGTTGGGAGAATAGTTCTTAGATCTCTCATAATTCAACGATACAATTGGATTAAAATTATTTAATGATGTCTTGCCTAATTTCATTTTAGCTTCCTGGCAAGGTTAGAACTATAACATATTTTCTTAAAATTGCATATAAGGTTACCTATATAAACTTGTTGCTAGACATGCGATAAATACAACATGCAATACAAGGGTGGATGTGTAAGGTGAGAGGTGGTTGTAATTATCCAAACATGGTTTTCTTTCGTAATTTAACCCTACCTAAGAGAATGACCACAATTTATCCTATAATATATAAATTTAAATCCTCATAACTTAAAAAAAAGTCGACATTTGACATCACATTTATACGATACGTATCATGCCTACATGTTGGATTTAATTGTTCCATTTGTTTCGTTTTGAAAACATGATCCTCACCCTAATATTTTTAATGCACATATTTTGTTATGATCACATAAAATCACGATCCTCACCCTAATATTTTGTTTTTTGTTTTGTAATTATTACAATTATCTTAATTTTCTACCTGTTCGTTCGATCATGTTATCTAAACAACAATTTGCACTTTTGAACTAAATCCTCACTTAAAAGTAAGTATCACCTGCATTCCTAATTTTTTCATCTCGAACTTGTCCTTACATTAAATACATAACCCCTCCCCCGCCCGTCACTCGATTTCATGATCGTGGGAGGCGATGACTATGGTGATGGTAGTCGCGGTCATAGGGGGACGATTATGGCAGTAGCGGATGCGGCAGCTATGGCGATGCTCCGGAGACATTGGTGTTAGGTCAGATCAACGGTGGGAGGTGGCGGCTATGGCGATGGTCATCGGAGACGGTGGTGTGAGGTCATATAGACGGTGGGAGACGACTGCATCAACCTTGGGTTCTTTGATGACATTAGGTTTTGGTGGACTGCTAAGTTTTTATAGATAGGATTTGGTGGCGACTGGGAGGAGTTTTTGGCTGCTAGAATTTGACGGCGATTGGAAGTTGTTGACTACTAGGGTTCAGTATAATATAGTAAACTATAGTACATCATAATATACTACAATCCCTCTATTAATAAATGTACTAATAAAACTTTGATTTGAATGACATGCCACTTTTTACTCTCATAATCATTAAATAAATGATGAATATGTGAGGAAATACTTTTTTCAACATCTTTAAAATCAATTTTAATCATTTTAAAATTATAATTTCACGGAGGAAAAGAAATTGAATTTTAATTTAATTTAATTTAATTGTTTACTTTTCCTTCATTATTAGTGTAAACATTTGAATGTATAAATCATGTATAATATTAATTGCAGTAATAATATATATATATATATATATATATATATATATATATATATATATATATATATATATATATATATATATATATATATATATATATATATATATATATATATATATATATATATATATATATATGATCCTTCAGTAAGAAACGCGATCCGCTAACTTCCTTGACAGGGATGGAGATGACCTGCAAAAGAGGGAGCCGGACTGACACCGGAGTTAGTTCTCTGACGGTCAAGTCAGTAAGGGATCACGTATGATTTTTCGAAGGATTATATGTATTATGTATTTTATGAATGCGGTAAGAAAGAACCTGGCCCTTTGGGTGGCGTACACCTCCTCTTATAGTGTTCTTCTGGCTCGCTTCCCCAGGGTCACAGAGTTAGCCCTGCGACGGTCACGTTAGTAATGGATCACGTATGACTTTCTGAAGGATTATATGTGTTTTGTATTTTATGAATGTTGTCAAAATGAACCTGGCCCTTTGGGTGGGCGTACACCTCCTCTTATAGTGTTCTGCTGGCTTCCTCAGCGCCCGCGAATTCCGGCCGGAGAGGTCTGCGGCGTTCTTTATCCACTTTTACCCGAACGACCTGGATCATGATGATCTCCCTCGCAGCTATCCGTCTGGACATTACTGTGAATTCTATCCACATTTTCCCAGTCTTTGGGCCGCACCTGATCATTCGTGCATTAAATGCCATTGTCAGGGTATTTAATGCGCCGCTAGGGACGCCGTCAGTGCATTTATGACCTCCTTTTCGTACTTGCCTCGACCTTCTGAGCTCGCTTCGGGGTTCCCAAGGGTTGTTAATGTGCTCGGGCTGTTCTTTCTACCTGTGTCGTTTGTTCAAAGCGGGCGTAGGGGGTAGTTGGGCTTCTCTCTCGTGGGCCCTTTTCCTTGATTGGGCCACCTAGGTCATGCTCAAGCCCCTCTTAATGGGCCTCCCAATTTGAGTCTTGATATATATTCTCCAAAAAAGTTATGATCAATACATCTCACTTGGAAAAAAATTATAATTTGTTGCATGCATGATTCTAAATTTTATTTTTATTAATTATTAATGAAGACATACTAAAAGTTATTGAAAGAAAAATTCAGAAACATTTCAGTGAAATTAATTTTTATTTTATTTTATGATTAAATTGAGATTTTGAAGATTTTTGAAAAAAATATTATTACATATTCATCTTTATATATATAAGTGTTTCAAGTCAATTATGAAAATATAAAATGCCATGTCATTAGAGTCAAAGTTTTATTATTGGAGGGGCAAGTGTTACATTTGGTATTTTAAGGGGTAAGTGTTACAACTTCTATACTTTAAGGGTGCAAAATGTACTTAACCCTTAATTTTACAAATATTCCAAAAATAACTAAAATGAATATTACAGAAATCAAAAGTATTTGGTACTAAAATAGTATTTAAAGTAAACTAAAGGCCTTAACTGAAAAACAATTTATTTATCGAAAATAAATAAAAAATAAAAAAGTAAAATCAAATAAAATTGTTCAGAATTTAGGTTTTGAAGCTGCTCTGTGCTGCTCCAGACCGCCCCACACTCTCTCTCTCAATTTGTTCTTTCGGCGGCAAATCAAGGGTTCTAGAGAGAGAGAGAGAGAGAAGGTTGAATTGATTAGTTATGGCAGAACCCGAAGCCCCTCTACGTTATGTCGGAGTTGACCGAAGCTCCGCCGCCTTCCGCCTCATGAAACAAATGGTAATACTTTTTTCTGCTCGCCGATCATTCTTCGCTATGCTCCAATGTGCGCAATTACGCATTTCAAGTTAATTTGCAATATTTTTAGATTAATTTGTGCTCAAGCTCTGCCTTGCTAGACTGGGAATAGCAAATTAGGGTTCATTTTCGAATATTATGAAGAAAAAAAATTACGTGGATGTGAAAGAACTCATCTTTATGTGAAAATTGAATTATCGATTTATTTGGTTTTTAGGATTAATTGACTGTTTGTTCAGGGATGGGAAGAAGGAGAAGGGCTTGGTAAAGAAAAGCAAGGAATCAAAGGATATGTTCGGGTGAAGAACAAACAGGATACTTTAGGTTTGCCTTCTTATTTTCACATTTCATTTATTTTATTTGTTTTATTAACATCTTGGAGTTTTTTATAAATTTTGATTTAATAATGGAAGGGTGATTTTGATTGAAGTGATATTCGTCTTTGTTTGGTGCACATAAAGGTATAGGCACAGAGAAACCAAATGCGTGGGCTTTTGATACCACTCAGTTCGATAGTATACTCAAGAAATTGAAAGTGGTAAATTCCATCAATTTTCCTGTTTCGAGTAATATATTATGTGCACTTATTTTTCAATTTCTAATTTTTTTAATTGCATTTGCTTCGTTGTTTAATTTGGCAGCAAGCGGTTACAATCAACAATGATGAAGGTATGCTCACGCAAAAAAGGGAATTTGACTTGGTTTTAGGTCTATCAAATTGACTTATTAACGATTGGTTTTACTGCACGTAACAGTTGATGAAAAAGATGAAGAAAAAGTAGCCGAGAAAAGCAGCCCTTTGAAGGACAAAGAAGAAGCAGCTGTCAAGGTTACTCGACCACAAGGGAGGTTGGTATATACTTTTAGCGTCAAAAGCTCTCCTTTCACCTACCGTATACACAACGATTTTATTTAACAGTGTATGAATTGCAATATTATTTGTGAAGGTATCAAAAAAGAGAGAAGGGGAAGCGGGTTCATTCTTATTCTGCAAAGGATCTTGAAGGAATCCTTGTAAGCACAGCTTGTATTTATGTTGAAAGAAACTTAATGCTGCATCAATTTTTGTGTAATATATTTAATGGAATGCATATATCTTTAGTGAACGGGACATCTGCGTTGGTTAATTTTGATTAGCTTCGGTCGTTGCTCTTCTAGTTATCTTTAAACACTTAATGGGATGATTTTTCTCCAGGTAAACAAGGCGAAATCTCCCGAGGCTAATTATGGAGAGGACAAAAAGTCAATGGATATTAATCTTGCTGATATCGAAGAAGGTAACTTTTGATCCATATGGTTAAAATGAAAGTTTTAAAATCGATTACCTGTGGAGTTGGATTTGATATATAATTTATTATGTAATAGATCATGTGATAGGAGAAGTTCAAGATCTTCCACCAGGGTGGTGGGGACACAAATTAGGGTTTATTTCCGGAGGTTTGCTTGGTGCCGAGTCTCAGAGAAAGAAGTTGCTCTTGTCTGGGAATGATCAAAAAAATTCAAACGGCAGAACTATGTTCAATGAGGACGATCAAGAAAATCTCTACAAACTTGTTCAGGTATTTGTTCACTTTTTTTTATTTTGTTTTTGAATTGAATACTTTTGTATTATTACCGTAACTCTAGCATATACACATTCCAATATGGAGTCAACTCGTTGGAGACTTGGAGCACTCTTTTGGCAACCTAACAGAACCAATTACATAATTTGTCGTGCATTATTGGATTTGTGTATAGGGATTCAAGACCACTAACAGTCGTATCTCGATTTTAGTGTGAATATGAGATCAAAATAACTGGCAATGTTCTCTTAGCCATTAAGTATTCTATGAGTTCAGACTATTAAGTCCGTGGGAATGGTGTAAATAATCGAATTCTTAAATGGAATCTTTTATTTAATATATTCTCTCGTCAATTTTTCTGATCTCTATTTTCAGGACAAGGCGACATCTGGAAAACAAGGGCTTGGAATAAAGGACCTTCCGAAAAAAGTTGCAGGCTGCTTTTTCGAAGGAAAAAAGACAACTTTCGGTGATAGTGATGACGAGAATTCCTCCAACTCACCTTCGTCAATGAAAAGGAAACACGAAGAAAATATGGACATGGATAATAACGGTGCTGAACAGAAGCCAAAACTTAAGAAGTTGTGTCGGCAGCTTCTTCGGCAGGTAACTTTGTCTCGAGATTTACGTAACTAAATTTTGCTTTACAGTCTATTACCATTTTTTTTTATCCGAGTTTCTTTTATTACAGGTGCCTGGTGAGTCATTAAAGCTGAAGCATCTCAAAGAACTCGTCGATAAACACTCCCCTTCGATTTTTTCCAGCTTCTCTTCCGAAGAGGCAATTACTTGTTTAAAGGAAAAGGTTAGTACATCATGTTTCCGTAATTGTGGATTTTCGAGCAAATCTTTATACACATTGGTTTAACGTTTTTCGAGCTTTTCAAGTAATCTAGACCTCTGTTTTTTTTTTGCTGCAAGCTTGAGAGCAGTGACAGGTTTTCGGTCAAGGGAAAGAAAGTCTTGCTCTCGAAAAGAAGTTGATGAAAACAATTTTTTCAATTAATATATTTGCTGAGGAAGATAATCGTAATATGCTTCTTTCTTGGTTTTCACGGGAACATGAAAGAGTTAATAAGAGCGATAGGTATAGAGTTTTAGTAAAAGAAAGTTGAAAATGTGTGTTATTTTATTGAGGAGAGTACAATATGAGCTGAATATTTGTTATTATGGTCTGTAATAATTTTTGTAGTACTAGGTCTATTGTTTTTGAACGATTCTTTAACATACACATTTGTATTTGAATTTTTGATAATATTTGTTCTCGAAACTTTCAAATGAATTTGGTTTCAAAAGGGAGCGGTTGTGTTGCGCAAATATTTATAGGAGAAACGAAGCGCGTATGAACTTATGTGCGATGTAGGTATGGCAAAAGAAAAAAAAGGTCGAAAAAAATGCGTAAATAGGAATTAACAGTATTGCCCATAGGGGCTACATCAAGGTTTATAAGACAAAAAAAGGGGAGAATTGCGCTTTTTGTCCCTCATGTTTCGTCCGATTTTCGGTCCTCTTTGTTGCAGAGTTGATACGAGCCGATTTTCGGTCCTCTTTGTTGCAGAGTTGATACGACTCGCATTGAAAGGTCAATTTTAAACAAAATTTGATCCCCTCCGTCACCTGTCGGTTCACCTCTAACGGAAAACACTATTTGGGGGGTCAAAATTTAAATTTTAAATTGTTTTGGGCCTTGTTTTTATATATAAGGTTAAATGGTAAATTACAACCAGCACCTAGAGGTAAAGCCAATTTACAAAAATACCTCTCATTTTTTAGAAATTACATCCGACCCTTGTATTTTGTAAATTTCTTACTTCCACCCCATACAAAAGTGTGTTAACAGTAAGAAATTTACAAATTTCAAGAGGGTGTATGTAATTGTGGAAAAGTGAGGGAGGTTTTCGTAGTTAGACTTTACCTCAGGGGTGGTTGTAATTTATCGAAGATTAAAATTCAAAATGGAGGTAAATAGCTTTTTAAAACTTGTGGATCACATGGTCAAAAAAGTGGTGCTCACGTAGCTATTACACAACATGGTCTCATCATAGCGAAATTACACCATTTTTATCACTAATCACTTTTGTACTTTTTTTCCCCTAAATATGTTTGTTTAGTCAAATAAAATAGAGACAAAAATACGGCTGCTTTCACAAAATGTTGACTAATGTGAATTGGTTGGTGGTCCAATAAATACACACTTAATTCCTTAGTAGTAAAAGAAAGCAAATATGAAAGATATGGCTCTATCTTTTTATCCCAACTACAAGTTAAATCCATATAAATTAATGCAAATGACGATACCAAAATTTTATTAATTTACCGAAATATTAAATTATCAAACAATTAAATTCAATTGTAGTGTCCTTCTCAAAGTGATTGATTCGTACCAAATAATTTGATTGCAGGATTCACCATGCCGCTGCAAGTAAATTTAGTATGATTTTTCCATCAGTTGAGTTGTCTACTAGGGTTCTTGCCATATTATATTTTGCATTAGTTATTGAAAAAAAATATTGTTTTCTTTCCCTTATGTTTGCCATTAATTCACATTTGATTCTCCACCGTTAAAAAAAAACATATTTGGTCCCGTAAGTTACCACATTATTACGCTGTTAGTCCACTCCGTCAATTAAATGTTAGTGACTAACGAAATCGCGCACGTGCTGTTAGTCCACATTATTACGCTGTTAGTCCACTCCGTCAATTAAATGTTAGTGACTAACGAAATCGCGCACGTGCTCCCCATTTCATTCAATTAAGGCAAAAGAACCCTGGATCTAGAAGTGTGTTTTCTTCTTTAGAACAAGAGGGACTAAATCTATTTTAGTCGTTAATATGTGGGAGTAATAGTGCATTTTTTATTTTTTCCTTCTTTCCTAGCAAGATTTTGTTAACTACTACTAATAAGTAATAACACATTAAAGGGGGACCAAATTAAATGTGTCATAATGTGGGAATTCTGAGGGACCAAAATTATATTTCAGAAAATGAGGAAAAATATTTTAGCGGTAAACACGAGGGACTAAAAAAATATTTTTCCCATTGGTTATAGAGGCAAACTTATAATAGATAATATAAAGGAAAAAATACACTTTTCGTTCCGCAAGTTTATCCCGATTTCGCATTTGGTCGTCTTTGTTCACAAAAAAATAGTTTAGTCCCTCATGTTTCAATAATTGAACACTTTTGGTTCTTTTCGTCAATAACTATTAGTACGTCAGTTAAGACAATGATGGACACATGCTTGATTTTGGTAATACTAACGAGAAATTGCAGGAAATGATGAATAGTGTTAAAACAAATTAACATGAGGGATTAAATCTATTTTTTGGTGAACTAAACTTAAGAGATGATTAAAAAAAAAAAAAATCCCAATATTTTCTCTATGTTCTTCATTAAATTTCTCTCTTTATTTTACCAAAATACCCTTAATTTCATTTGATTTCAGTGTTTGCTTTGGGGTGTTAAGAGAATGACCACTTGAAAAAGATTTTGGAGGATGGTAGTTGAAATTGATAAATAAAGATGAGGGATTAAAGTATGAATAAATAAATTTGAAGACTATTAAAGAAATTTACAGGGTTTAAATTTACCAAAAAGCCCTCAAAATCCCTGGCAACTTTTACCAAAAAAGCCCTGAAAAAGCTTCCACGAAATCTTCACTCTTCAGAAAAAGAATTGTAAGAAAAATAAAAAATAAAAAATAAAATAAATAAAAGGAAATCTGACTGCTACCATAAAAGTGTAAAGATATTAGCAGTACTTTAGCTTTTTCAAAAGTTATACTATCACATAAGCTGCCCACTCACATAACTACCGTATATATATATATATATATATATATATATATATATATATATATAGTTCAACACCCCAAACACACACTAACACACGCCACAAAAACACACACAGTGCATATATTGTTGATAAATAGTGTACAAAGTTTGTTACATGATGAATGAACATATTTTTCTGAAGTACTAATAAATAACTTATTATGGGTTCATTCAGAAATTTCTTGCTGTTCAACGGTAATGAAGGTACTGCATATTACATTTATCATATATGTATATATAATTACACATAATTACACACAGTGTGCGGCTCTGACTGTGTGTGTTTCTTCCATGTCTGAATTAGTCTTTACACGCAATACACACACATTTTTTGGTTTGTTGCAAGGGTTTAATGGTTTGTAGTGTAGAAGAAGGAAAGTGGCAATTGCTTTTACTGGTTTATTGTACGCAATCATGTTTTTAATATATATATATATATATATATATATATATATATATATATATATATATATATATATATATATAAACTAATTTTTCATTACAGATATTCAAAGATGAAACATTGCTTTCTCAGAATTGTAAAATCAATATCATCACTGCAAAAACCCTGACAATATATATTTTCTTGATCATATATATATATATATATATATATATATATATATATATATATATATATAATAATACATATACACACACTGACACACACACATATATATATATCTTGATCCATCATTTTTATTTTTTTATTTTTATATATATAATTAAAGAATTGGTTTCATTCAAATTTCAAAGATGAAAAAAGTACAACTATAAATATGTATATTTTGATATATAAATAAAAATATATATTAGTTAAAAATAAATATGATATATATTTATTATAGTTTTGGTTTGAATAAATTTCAGGTATGGGTTTCCATGAGATATAATAATTACATCATAGGTTTTCTCGATCCATTGCTTGTCTTGGACTTTGTGTTTTGCCATTTTTGTGCTACAGGTTTACTCTCTCTCTCTCTCTCTACATCTCTCTCTCTCTCACACACACACACATAGACACACATAGAAGCTCATTAGTTAGTTACTTTAATTCTAATTAGCAGCACAATTAATAACTTCAACAAAAAACACTGTTATTGGGGATTGGGTTTTATAATTATTTAATTAAAAAAAGAAAAAAAAAAAAAAAACAAGAGAAAAAGCAAAAACCTAGGAATTGGTGCATGTCTGGTCAAGCAGAAAACTCAGATTAATTGTCTGAACTGGTGAACATGTGGTGAGAGGGAGGGAGGGATACATAGGGGATTTTTGCATTTCTCAAGGATAATTTCTGGAACATGTATGTATGTATTTATGTATGTATCACTGTATAATACATACATATATACTATACAGTACAGAGTAAAGAAAACAGTTTATAATTAATTTCAAACCCCACAATGGAAACATATGAGACAAAAAACCCCCTTGTTTTCATGCTTATTTACTTGTCCTCATTATGTTTACACACACACACTCACCCACCACCACTGTATGTATCTATCTATCTCTGTGTGTGTGTTTTTGCGTGTGTATATATATATATGTGTATGTATCTTCCCTTTTGTTAATTAACTCTCAGCAACAAGACAAAATTACTCATCAAACACAGCCTTAAAAAGCTTTTCTGAAGATGGGAGGTAATTAATTAATATGTACCAATTTTTTGTTTCATTTTAGGGTTTAGCTGCGGCGGCCGGAGGCGGCGGAAGAGGCCGGAGGTGGTGGAGCAAATGGCGGTTGTTCTTTCTGCTTCAGCTGGCTCTTTTCTGAGCTGGGCTGGTTCCAAGATCTTGTCTTTTCATTGGTTGTCCCTCTTCTGATGGTGGTTGGTGGCGGCGCTGGTGGCGGTGGTATTGGCTGGACGGCTCAATCGGTTGTGATTTGTGATTTAATTTTTGCTTGATTATTATTATTATATTTCTTGTAGCTAATTAATTAGTGTTTATAATGCCAATTAAGGGTTTGCATTTGTTGAATTTTCTTGGTTTCTTTAGCATTTGAGTACTATATATTGAGAGCAAAATGAGTTTATATATATGTAGATAATTAATTAATTATTAATTATTAATTATAATCTGTAGGATAATTAAATCTCTATTTGAGAATTAATACTTGAGATTATTATTAATACTGTTATATCTGCATCTTTGAGTTTTACAATATCTTTTTCTATTTATTTTTTTATTTTTTAATTAATTTTTTTTGACCTACTTTTAGTTTTTATGAGTATATAATAATGACGTGGTGATATTGCAATCTGTCGTCTATTATGTGTTAAATCATGACCAACTTTTTGCAAGCAAAAGAAATTGAATGTCAAAAGTGCAAATATGTAAACCAATGAGTAGAGAAATGAGTTACATCACATGTAAGTAGGGGTGGTTTCGGTACGGTTACTTACCGGGTATTTAGTTTAGTATCGTACTGTATGTTTCGGTATTTAAAATTTTTATACCGTTGATGTATGGCTGTACCAATGATCGCGGTATACCATTATTTGATATATTGTAATATTTTATACGGTACAATCGGTAAGTCGCACTCTACCGTTTATATAATTGATGGATTAAATGATATAATAAGATGAATAAAAAAAAATAATGTAATATGCGTCATGATTCATGCAGCCGTATTAAAATTTTGCTTTGGATAATATTAAAAATAATGTAATTTAAAAGAGATAAAAGAAGGGGAAATTACAGATAAATCCCTAATCCAAAACACAAAACACAGATCAGTCCCTATGTAGTTTTCTCAAGCAAATCAGTCCCTGCTCACGCGCCTAATATGCAGATCAGTCCCTAATAAAATGTGCAAATACTAAAATACCCTTTACTTTATACTAATTTTACATAATTTATTTTCAACCTCCAACGCGCCGTTTGTGGTACACGCTCTTTGCCCGTTGCATTTCAAAAATCAAACAACAAGAAGGAAGCTAAAAAGGCGCAGAAAAAAATCGATGTTATCAGTTTATACCCATTTCCAGACAAAGAAGCAACAGAGAAGAAACAAAGAACAAAGAAACAACAAATAACGAAGAATCAACAAAGACGGAGAAAAATAATAAAGCGAAAGGAAAAATAAAAATAAACAAACCCATTTCTAGACAATGGTGAAGCAGAGTAAACAACAAGGTTTGATTTTTTTTTTTTTCATTTTTTTTGGAAACAGACCCATTTGGGTGTTGCTTAAGTTTGCAAAAAGGTTTATTTGTTGTAGAATTGCATGATTTTGAACATATCCACTCGTGGGTATTATGCCTCGACTTTATTCGGTGTTTCCCCAATCATTAAACCGGTTCCAATATCTGTTGTTTTGTTGTTTGGGTTTGCAAAGATCATTTATTTGTTGTCGAATTTCATAATTTTGTAACACTTTCCTCCTGGGTATTATTCTTCGGTGACATTAGCATGTCCCCAAAGCATTTTGACTCCTAACAAGGGTTTCATATAGGATATGGGAAAGAAGCTTATTGTATTTTCCGTACTGGTTCTATAGTATGTTTCATGCGCAGTAATGGTATTAATAGTGCATTTAGATGGTATTGACACAGGGTACTCGAAGTACTGTCCCGAAAGCATTTAGTCCTAACAATGGTTTGATGTATGATGTTTGATGGTTCTGTAGTATATGTCATATGCAATAATGGTATTGCTCTTGACTTCGGACGATATTAACACATGGTACTGGAAGTATAATGTTTGGTGGTTCTGTAGTATGTGTCATATGCCACAATAGTATTGCTAGTGCCTTTGAATGGTATTGCTAGTGACTTTGGATGGTATAGACACAGGGTACTGGAAGTATAATGTTTGATGGTTCTGCAGTATGTGTCATATGCCACAATAGTATTGCTAGTGCCTTTGAATGGTATTGCTAGTGCATTCGAACGGTATTGACAAAGGGTACTGGAAGTATAATGTTTGATTGTAATGTAGTATGTGTCGTATGCAACAATGGTATTGCTAGTGCATTTGGATTGTATTGGGCGAAATTATTGGAAGTACTAGTAGTGGAACTTTATAGTACGTTGTATTTGTTATAATTGTACTTTTATGTGTATGTAATTGCAGGAATTGATGTAAAAGAAGATAGCAGCAATCTAGCAATAGGCTGCAGGTGCTCACTGGTCGCTTTTCAAGCAATTATGGGCATATTGTCATGCTGTAGACAGTACATATATTTGGTTTAAGGCAAAAACTTGCGATATCAAAACACTTCACCCTAAACTAGCAATTATCTTTCTGAGGCATCGGAGAGTAGAAGTGGAAGCTAGAGATGAAAGAGATATAGTGTTATTGTGAAAAATCTGGGAGTGGAAGTGTTTTGGGGTTTTTGTGTTTTTTTCTTTTTCATGAACATATGAATGTGTTTTTGTGCCATAAACAATCTGTCCTTTTGTTGTAGAGCTAATAATATTATTGGTTAGCTCTACTCGTACTTTTCCATTGTATATATCGTACTATATGTTTCGATAAATTGTACTTACCTTTTGAACACATGGTAATTTATTTTGCTATGAATTGAGTTTGTATAAAGAGTACTATAAAAATGAGCAACAAATACTTCATAGTCTATTCGAAGATACCTTGTCAAAACTAGACTTGTACTTACTTGATAAACAAAGCGTAATATATTCACGAATAACATGTACTTCACATGTGTATTCACGAAAAACTTATATTTTCCTTAAATGTTACCATAATCGATGTTGATCGACTCCCACATTGACTCTATTCATTTTTAGTAGTCTTAAAATGAAGAATTGTGTCTTAAAATGCGATTATATGGATGCATTGGCCCCACAATAATATAGAGTCTAACAATACTATATGAACGTCAAAGCGTACTATATTCACGAATATAGAGTGTAAAATACTATATACTTTATCAATGAACAAAACGTACTATATTCACGAATAACTTGTACTTCACATGTGTATTCACTGTACTTACTTGATGAACAAAACGTACCATATTTTGTGATGAATTGAATTGTACCAATTTCATTGACATTTTAATGATCGATAAGTATGGGAGATGCATAGATTATGTTTTAGATGATTATTCTAAGGTAGGTGAGCATTATTGTTGCGTTTGGAATACAAGATCCCATAAATTTGTTGAATTTCATACATGATACTCATATATTATGTTGACATCAAAATTGAGATTAAATTACGAATTAATGGCCTAAATAAATTGGTTATTAATTCGGATCTCGGTTAAAAGTCCATAAAAAAATTGGGCTTATATAAATTTTTTTAGATTAAATTACAAATTAACAATCCAAATAAATCGGTTATTAATTTGGATCTCAAATCAAAGCCCGTGATAAATTTGGGTTTTATGTTGAAGTCCACACTATATTTGGGCTTCACAAATGTGTTATGTGAGTTAACCCAAAATAAGCAATAAATTATTATTTATTCGAGTTAGTCATTCGAGCTTATAAAAGCTAGCCCACATGAATTTGCCAGCATCCATGTCCACCGGCCCAAGTCTCAAGTCAAGAAACCCTAAATCGAGCCTATAAAAGGAGGTATCAAACACACACAAAGACATATACGAGGAGACGAGGACACAAGCATCAAGCAAGGCGTACATCAAGCACTCAAAAGCTCTCAAGTCTCGAGCTCTTTCCACGACGAAGAACAACAACCGCGGAGGTTCTACATCTTCATCAAGGCACCATTTCCACAAGACCTAGAAATCCCCAAATCGATTTCTAGATATTCATATCTACTTCCACAAATCAACGGTGGAATCAAACTCTAAATTCAAGAACAAGCTTCGGCCCTTGGATTAAATCTAGGAGAAGAATCAGAGGAATCAACAAAGATTGTAACCCATTTTCGTTTTGATTAAATATATTTATTTGTTCCTATATTTTCTTGTCTTGTAATTTATTTTGCAGACATTTAAATTTAAGGTTAACAAATTGGCACACCCGGTGGGACCACTTTGCCTTTCATCTCCTCTCCTACATTGAAGCGCATATCCTTGTGTTCAACGATCCAATGGCTCCAAAGAAGAACCAAAACTCTTTGATCCAAAAGGCTGCCGAGATTGCCACCGTTGTTGGTTTATCATCCACCGGGGGCAAGATCGATAATACAGCTACGACAAATGGCTCAAGCTCCTCAGGCTCGGAACAAATCGACTCCAAATCTCAAGCCTTCACCACATTGCCGGTTATAGTGGTTGATGCGACTTCCGTGGATGAGCAATTGGCGCACTTGACCCAAACGGTGGCTAATCTTCAAAAAATAGTCGAAGACAAAGACATGAAAATCGCTCAATTAATGGATAAGTTGGAACAGTCAGAGGTTGGGGAATTTAGCCCGAAGCACGAATCTTACCCGCTTCGTGATGAGAAAGCAAAGCAAGTGGAAGAAGCACAGCCCAAGCCGGACTTTGTGCAAGGCGCCGCTCATTCTTCGATGTCTATTGCCACACTATCTGTTCAACAATTGCAAGAGATGATTGCCAATACCATCAAAGCGCAATATGGCGGGCCATCTCAAGTCTCACCCATGTACTAAAAGGCGTACACTAAGCGGATCGATGCATTGAGGATGCCAGTGGGATACCACCCCCCAAAACTTCAACAATTCTTTGGAAAGGGGAACCCCAAGCAACATATTGCTCATTTCATCCAAATTTGCAACAATGCGGGGACCAACGACGATTTATTGGTGAAACAATTCGTAAGATCACTCAAGGGAAATGCTTTCGATTGGTATGTCGATTTGGAACCCGAGTCCATCAACAGTTGGGAAGAGATGGAACATGAATTCTTGAATCGCTTCTACAGCACGAGTCGTACTGTGAGTATGATCGAGCTTACCAATGCGAAGCAGTGGGAAGATGAACTGGTTGTGGATTACATCAACCGTTGGCGTGCACTAAGTCTAAATTGCAAGGATAAACTATCGGTAGTGTCGGCAATTGAGATGTGTATCCAAGGGATGCATTGGAGGCTTCTCTACATCTTACAAGGGATTAAGCCTCGAAAATTTGAAGAATTGGCTACGCGTGCCCATGATATGGAGTTGAGTATCGCGAACCATAAGAGTGCACTCCCGCTAGATGGTCAAAAAGGGGAAAGAAAGGATTTTAAGAGAAACGAAAAATTCTCTAAAACTTATACCAAGGAGTCAATGGCCATAAAAGCAGTGGGTTTGAAAATTCCTTTGAATAACGAAGATGACAAAACCGGTGAACATCGAATATCAAACGACAGACGTCGACCCACGTTGAAGGAAATGCAAGAGAAAGAATACCCTTTTCCGGAATCGGACGTCTCCCATATCTTTGATGAGCTGCTGTCAAGGAAATTGATTGACTTGCCGGAACCAAAACGGCCCGAAGAAGTAGGAATGATGGATGACCCAAAGTATTGCAAATATCATCGAGTTGTCGGCCATCCCATAGAAAAATGCTTCGTGGTCAAAGAGAAGATCATGAAACTCGCGAGAGATGGCAAAATAATACTAGATACTGAAGATGTTGCCAACTCGAATGTTACAAGTGTCACTCCACTCTCAAGCGACACATATCCCGCATGGAACACCAAAAAATGCCCGCCTGCACCTGCGAAGAAAGTGTATGTATTTCAATTTGGGAGTTTGGAACCACAATTGGTAAGGGCTTTATTCCACGAGGAGGAAGTCATACACGATGAAAACCCCATTTCTGCTATTGAGGATGAGGGAGAATGGATTCTAGTGACACGTCGGCAGAGACAAAGGGGGCGTGTTGACAAACTTCATGTGATGCCATCACGAAACCCACAGTCAATAAAATACATTCACCGTGCCAAATCGAACAAAGACTCAAAGGTGAGTGATGATGCTTCAAGAAAATCTTACGGAAGTTCGGTTTCCAAGCACGTGACTTTGAAAGAGTTCTTCCTGCAAAAAGTTGAAAGAGCATACGTTAATTCGGACGAGAGCGACAATCAACATTATATTCCTTGTTGTGCTACTATGACTTTCACGGACGATGACTTGTTGTTGGGATCTAAACCTCACAATCGTCCGCTCTTTGTTTCGGGATTCATACACGAGCAAAAAATTAACCGTATACTCGTAGATGGAGGGTCAGCTGTCAATATCCTACCAAAATCCACCATGAGACAGTTGGTGATCGCTACCGAAGATTTGTCTCGCAGTCGCCTTACTATTCAAGGATTTAACCAAGAAGGCCAAAGAGCTATTGGGATGGTTCGTTTAGACCTCACAATTGAAGAGCTAGCGGCAAGTACACTATTCCATGTGATTGATGCAAGAACCTCTTATCACTTGTTATTAGGAAGGCCATGGCTTCACGAAAATGGAATTGTCCCATCTACCATTCATCAATGCTTCAAATACCTGAGGAATGGAGAAATGATGAAGGTCGATGCTAATGCGAAATCCTTTATCGAGGCAGAATCATACTTTGCGGATGCCAAATTGTATCTAGAGTCAAACCTGAAGTGCGAAACGGTGATTTCAAAGACGCCGATATGCCAGCCTATTAATGGAAGTCATTTGGAACTCGTACCGACGAAGATTGGTTGCACAGAGGATGAGAAGGTGGCCACTTCAGTTGAAGCTCTGATGAGCAAAAATGACGGAGCTGTGAGGAAGTTGAGTTTGCCAGTGTTTCGTTGTGCTCCCCGGTCACGCCGAGGAAGCCCAATTTTGTTCAGTGAATGCACCACATTATTGGAGGGTGGACAAGAACGACCGAGGGAGCAAGAGCCAAGCCACTGCCACCTTATTAGGGGAGATTTAATCATGCCTATTATCGACTTAAGTCCATTGGCGCATGAGCAGACACATGATGTTGTACCCCAGTCTCAATGGCCTAGGGAGGCGTATGATCCAAAATTATATAATTTATTAGCTAAGTCTGGTTACAACTTCTCTAATCCATCTCGGCTAGGCGAACTAAAACCTGAGTTGACGGGCGAAAAGATTCATGGGTTAAATGAAACACAAAGGAAATTAAGAAGACAAGGTTTTCGCGTTAATCAACCCAGAGTCGGTTTGGGATTCACTCCCATCGAGCCAGTTAGAATACGCGTGTCAAGGAAAGAAGGGTGCACCAACGTCCATCATATCACCATAAATGGTTTTGGAAATCAAAAGAAAACCAGCGGTCGCATTTCTGCTTTTGATCGAATTGAGGCTCCTACCGCCCAATCTTCTATCTTTGAAAGACTTGACACTCATGTTGCGCGACCCTCGGTGTTTGAAAGGCTTGGTCCTTCTAATAATGTCTCGAGTGTTCATGATAGACTTTCTACAAACACTCGTTCAGTGTTCTCACGACTGGGAAATCACAATAGGAACCAACCCGGAAAAAGAGTGCGAGAGGATGAGATAGATGTGTTTGAATCAACGGATGAAGTTCAAGCTCGTCAAATGCTTCGATCACGCCAAAGGGACCAACCGCTCTTAGTTATTGCCATGAATGGATCAGTGAAGGTTAAACAACGTGTTACCAGCCATCATGCATCTAAAGAGAACGGAAATCGAAGCGAAGATGAAGTCGAAATTGTCGTCAGCAATCATTATGCAAGTATTGTTGATGATCAAGAGGAAGTTTCGGAAGATGAAATACAAGAGGCCCCTGTGCAGCTGGAGGGTGGAGGGCAAGCTACTGTTGATGAGTTAAAGGAACTGAACCTAGGCACATTAGATGACCCCCGCCCAATATTCGTGAGTGCAATTTTTAGTCCTGAAGAGGAGGAACAATATCTTGAGATATTAGGCGAATACAAAGATGTGTTTGCATGGACATACAAAGAAATGCCCTAGCTCGATCCCAAAATTGCAATCCATCACCTTGGTATAAGAAATGGAGCGCGCCCTGTAAAACAATCGCAACGTGCACTTCGTTCCGAGTTAATTCCTCGAATTGAAGCCGAAGTCAACAAGCTCATAGATGCTGGATTCATCAGGGACGTCAAGTATCCAGCTTGGATCTCTAGCATTGTGCCAGTCAAGAAGAAGAATGGTCAAATACGCATTTGTGTTGATTTTCGGGACTTGAACAAGGCTTGTCCTAAGGATGATTTTCCCTTACCTATCATCGAGCTCATGGTTGATGCGAAAACCGGACATGAAGCATTATCTTTTATCGATGGCTCTTCCGGCTACAATCAAATTAGAATGGCTCCAGAAGATGAAGAATACACGGCATTTCGCACGCCAAAGGGAATTTTCTGCTACAAAGTAATGCCGTTTGGACTAAAGAATGCGGGCGCCACCTACCAGCGTGCCATGCAAAACATCTTTGACGACATGCTGCACAAAAGAGTGGAGTGTTATGGCAATGACCTTGTTGTCAAAACAAAGAAGAGAGATGACCATTTGAGGGACCTTCGGATTGTATTCGAACGCTTGAGAAAATACAACTTAAAGATGAATCCTCTTAAGTGTGCTCTTGGCGTCTCTTCCGGCAAGTTTCTTGGCTTCATAGTCTGTCATCGTTGTATAGAGGTTGACCCATCTAAGATAGATGCCATTCAAAAGATGCCTGCACCTAGAAATTTGAAAGGGTTGAGAAGTTTATAAGGAAATCTCGCATTCATAAGAAGGTTTATATCAAACCTCGCCGGGAGATGTCAACCATTCAATCATCTCATGAAGAAAGACACACCTTTCGAATGGGACGAATGATGTCCAAATGCTTTTGAAAACATAAAGAAGTACTTTTTAAATCCGCCAGTCTTAGGAGCTCCTATACCCGAAAAGCCACTCATATTATACATAGCAGCTCAAGAAAGGTCCGTCGGTGCTCTTTTGGCGCAAGAAAATGAAAGCGGCAAAGAGTGTGCCTTGTACTACTTGAGTAGAACTCTAACGGAGAATGAATTGAGATACTCCCCGGTGGAGAAAATTTGCTTGGCACTATTCTACGCGATTAAGAAATTGAGGCATTACTTCGAAGCATACTCCATACGACTGATTTCACGTGCCGATCCAGTCAAGTTTGTGATGTCAAAGCCAGTGCTATCTGGAAGATTAGCAAAGTGGTCTATCATGTTCAATCAATACGAGATTACGTATGTGCCTCAAAAATCTGTTAAAGGGCAGGCACTAGCTAATTTTCTAGCCGACCACCATATTCCGGCGGAGTGGGAGTTATCCGATGACTTTCCTGATGAAGGCATTTTCTTTACCGAAGTTCTTCCGGCATAGGAAATGTTCTTTGATGGGGCTGCCCGGTCTGATGGATCGGGGGCAGGAGTTGTTTTTGTGTGACCCGAGAAACAAGTTTAATTGACATATGATAAGTGTTCGTTTTGCACAACTTTTACTTATCTAATCTTCGTGTTTTGGTCTTCATTCGTCCGAGTTTTCGGCTTTATTTGTATATATTATGTTGTTTTTGTTTTACTTATATTTTTAGGTAAAGATAAGCTATTTTTGCCGATTCGAGACGATTTTGGAAGCGAAGCCGAGAATCAAACCAAACACGTGCAAAAGTGCATTCTCGCGGATTGTGGCAGTGTTTGGTATTTCAAGCATAACTTTTGCATACGACCTCCGATTGGGCTGATTCAAGTGGATTTAGAAAGATAACTTCAAGGGCTACAACTTTTGTGAAATGCACAATTGTCGAATTCGGGCTGAAAAAGGGTGAACAAAGTGTTTGAAGTTAATGCAGAGGCCAGATCGCGATCCAGAATCACCGGATCGCGATCTGGTGCCAAATTCCAGTAGCAGCGAAAAGTTGGGGCAGATCGCGATCCGCACTTCCTGGATCGCGATCTGGGAAGGCGGTGGGCAGTTTTCGAGGTTGCCAGATCGCGATCCAAGAAGCCCAGATCGCGATCTGGGCACAGAAATCGAGACTAGATATTTTTCTTTGATTTTTCACTATAAATAGAAGGTCTCTTTTTCATTTTTATATATCTCGATAATATCTCGACCATCTCTCGACTTTTTCTTCGGTTTTCTCTTCGGTTCTCGCCAGTTCTTCGCGGGAAGCTTCGACGAGGGTTTCGACTCGGGTTTTTCATAAACTTTTCTTTACGTTTTGTTTATGATTTCTCGTGTTCTTCATTTTGATGCTATGTTTGTAATGAACTGAGCATTTTCTTTTAGGGAAATGAAACCTTGTATATATTGATTTTGATTTCCGGATCTGTGATCTATTTGTCGTTCTTTGATTATGTTTATGTTTTCCTGTATTAAATGCTTTCGATTGTTTGGCCAACAGTTGAATTGATTCTAAATGGGAATGAACTCGAGAGAGGATTTCTCGTTTGATTTTAGAAAAACATAGCTCGGGTTGTGGAAACGGAGACGTGATGCACCTCGGGTAGCCCTTAAGGACTTGACCTAAATGCTCTCTTAATATCAGGTTCTGAACGGAGACGTCGGACCTGTGGGTAGACTCTAACTACACTGGAGACGGGGGTTAGGGTACTTTAGTGTCTGGGTTAGCGAACATAGAATTGACATTAGATTCGGATTTGTAGATCTTTATCGATAGTACACTGGTGGATTTTACCCTAGAAGCCATCACACGTCGGAATTCCTCGATTATACTGGCGGACCGTTGTTTTTATTTTTGTTTCCTTTTTGCTTCATTTCATCCCCCATTATTTCCTTCGTCTAGATAGAGTTTAGGATAGTATAATTACGGTACTTGGTAGATTTAGGAACTTAATTCCCTGTGGATCGATATCTGGAATTCACTATTCTACAAAACGCGATACTGTACACTTGCGGTTATTTATACGTAGGTTTTACGCGTATCAACATACTCGGTGGTACTGGGCGAGCTCTGCTCCAATAATGTCGCCGAGTATCAAGCTTTGATCATTGGTCTTGAAATGGCTTTAGAAATGAATATTACGGAGATTGAAGTTTATGGTGACTCAAAATTGGTTATCAACCAACTTTTGAAAGTATACGAGGTTAGGAAAGAAGACCTTATTCCTTTCTGTCAACATGCTTCGGACTTGATAACGAAGTTTGAAAAGGTCGTGTTAAATCACATTCCGAGGAAAGATAATAGGATGGCCGATGCGCTAGCTAATCTAGCAACCATTTTAGCTTTGTCGGAAGGAGAGACAACAAGTGTTCCCGTGTGTAACCGTTGGATTGTACCATCATTCGTTGAAGTTAGTCATGAAGACGCTAACGCTACATCAATTTCAATCAATGATGATCAAGATTGGAGAATACCATTGATCAATTACTTGAGAAATGGAGAATTACCCGGCGAAGTTCGTCATAAGACGGAAGTAAGAAAAAAGGCGCCTCATTTCATCCTTTACAAGGATACGCTTTATCGTCGGTCTTTTGAAGGCAATTACCAGCGTTGTTTTTACGGTGAAGAGACGGCTGAAGCAATGATGGAAGCACATTCCGGAGTTTGTGGTGCTCATCAGTCCGGCCCGAAGCTACACTTCCAAATTAAAAGAATGGGTTATTATTGGCCTACGATGGTCAAAAATTGCTTGGACTATGCAAGAAGATGTAAAGCTTGTCAATTACATGCGAACTTCATACACCAACCTCCGGAGCTCTTACATCCTACAGTCGCCTCATGGCCCTTTGATTCGTGGGGTCTTGACTTCGTGGGACCTATTTCTCCTAAGTCGTCCGGAGGTCACGCTTATATATTGGCAGCTACAGACTACTTCTCCAAATGGGCGGAGGTTGTTCCTTTGAAGGAAGTGAAGAATGAAACTGTGGTCGAGTTCATTCATTCCCATCTTATCTTTAGGTATGGAATACCTCGGTACATCATTACCTATAATGGAAAACCATTTTACAACAAGTTGATGGATAAATTATGTGTGCAATTTGGGTTTAAGCAACACAACTCCTCAATGTATAATGCGGCTGCGAATGGTCTAGCAGAGGCGTTCAACAAAACTTTGTGCAATCTTTTGAAGAAAGTGGTCTCAAAGTCAAAGAAAGATTGGCACGAGAGGGTCGGGGAAGCTTTATGGGCGTATAGGACGACGTATCGGACTGCCACTCAAGCCACTCCGTATTCCTTGGTATACGGGGTAGAAGCTATCCTCCTACTTGAAAGTCAAATACCTTCGCTTCGTATTGCTATACAAGAAGGACTAACCGTCGAAGATAATGCTCGTCTTATACTTGAGCAGCTGGAGGCACTAGATGAGAAGAGATTAGAAGCTCAGCAACAACTTGAGTGCTATCAAGCCCGCATGTCTAAATCATTCAATAAAAAGGTCCGCCCTCGATCATTTCAAGTTGGAGATTTGGTTCTGGCAGTAAGAAGGCCAATTACCCTCACCCAGCGAATGGGGAACAAATTCGCGTCGGAATGGGACGGCCCCTATGTAGTGAAGGAAGCTTACGCAAGCGGCGTTTACAAGTTGGTGGACAATGATGGATTACGAATTGGCACCATAAATGGTAAATTCTTGAAGCGTTACTACCCTTGAAGAACCATCTACCTTCGAGGAAAAGAACATGGTGAATTAATGTTGCATGTTCGCTTGAACTACGTTATGACTTGATCCCTTTGAGGAGGGTACGTAGGCAGCTTAGACCCATATTCTAAGTTCAGTCAAACCAAAACAAAAAAAAATTGTTCTATGTTGTTCGGTTGAACTACGTTATGACTTGATCCCTTTAAGGAGGGTATGTAGGCAGCTTAGACCCATATTCTAAGTTCAGTCAAAACAAAAAAAAAAATTGTTCTAAGTTGTTCGCTTGAACTACGTTATGACTTGATCCCTTTGAGGAGGGTACATAGGCAGCTTAGACCCATATTCTAAGTTCAGTCAAACAAAAAAAAAAAAAATTGTTCTAAGTTGTTCACTTGAACTACGTTATGACTTGATTCCTTTAAGGAGGGTACGTAGACAGCTTAGACCCATATTCTAAGTTCAGTCAAAACAAAAAACAAAAATTGTTCTAAGTTGTTCGCTTGAACTACGTTATGACTTGATCCCTTTGAGGAGGGTACATAGGCAGCTTAGACCCATATTCTAAGTTCAGTCAAACCAAAAAAAAAAAAAAAAAGAAATGTTCGTTGTAACTGCGTTTATTCTAAGCAAGTTTGGTTAATTTTCTTTTAAGTTAACCAATATGTAAAATCAGGCGGATCCCAAAGTGTGCACGATGTAATCATCCAAAGTTATCATTTGCTACATAATGATGAAAGAGGGATGCCAAGATGATAATAAGGCCTTATGAGAAGCAAGAGAAAATTATATTGCATAAAAAAGATGGAATGTTCTTTTACATCGAAGGATAGTAAAGCGACGTGAGCAAAAAAAAAAAAAAAAAAAAGAAAAAAAGGTAGCAATTAAGCGAACAAATCAAAAGCTTCTAGCTCCCGTCGAGATTCTTCAAGTAGTGCTTCCATCTTCTCCAAAGCTTCCATCTCATGGTTAGATAAGAATGGTGTATTCCCAAGACGAGAAGTATTCTCTCTTTTCATAGCCACAACCTGCTGCATCTTGGCCAAATCTTCTTCGACCTTATCAAGGGATGAACTTACTGATTCTTTCTTGTTCCTTAGCTCTTCTAGTTGCTTGGTGATTTCAAGAATTTCAGCCTTCACGTTGTTCGCCGTCTCGACGAGCTCACTCTCTTGCAGTTCAGCCTCGGAAAGATCTCTTTGCGCAAGCAAAAGAGACTTCTCGTGCATCTCTTGTGTCTCTCTCTGCATGAAATCCGATTTGACCTTTGTGTATTGCGAAACATCTTCAAAATATGACTTCAAGCGCTTCTCCAATGGTGATATGTCTTTCATGTAAGCTTGCATGTCTTTGAGCACCTTCTCGATCGCTGGCTTTACCTCGGAAAGTTGTTGAAATGAAGTATTCATGATCTTTTGGGAAATCCTTTGCCAATAGAAATTCAAAAGTACTCTTTCGGCTTCACTTTTGATGATCTGAGGAGAAAACTCGAAGACCTCAACATATGCCTTCTCGATTGCGGGAACGGGCAAAACTGTCTTTTATTGTTGTTCAGTAAAAATCCTCTCCACTGCAAGAGAAGTTGTTTTTTGTCGTTTGTCTTGAGGACGCGAGATGGCACCCGTTTCATGTAAACCCAAAAAGTTGGCCTCGTTTACCGACCCCAAACTGACCTGAGAAGTAAGACGGACACCCTCTTCGAAATCGGGAAGCTAAAAAAAAATATTAAAAAATAATGATATAATAAAAAAAATGAATAAAGAAAAATAGGGTGATTTATTTTACTGATCCGTCTAAAGGCAATGAAGAACTAGGCACGCCCTCAAAAAAATGAGGAATTTGCAATGGCTAAGTCAAAAACCTTGGATGTCTCTTTCGATGGACATTGGTTGCTAAACTCGTCGTTCGAAGGTAAAAGCGCAGAGATGATCTCATTCCCTTCACCATGATCAACTTCGAATGCGGGATTAGAGGCCACTTTATCCATAGGAATACGCCACTTCCTAGTAGAAGTCTCTGCAGCTTGCGCGATGTTTCCCTTTCCGATAGATGAAGAAACATAAGGCTCTTTGGGGTCTTTCGCTGGAGCTCTTTGAATAGTGTGACCAAGTTTGAGTGATAACTTAGTGTTTGCTCCTAAAGAAGTTTTCCAGCTCTTTGCCCACCATTCCGTATATTCTTTTGTCACCAAAGGAAAAGAAGATGTGTCACTTGGCATAATAAGCTTGGAGGATGTGCCCAATAAAGTGCAAGATTTCCAAAATCGGATGACTTCGTGCAACTCACAAGTCAATATCTCTTTCTTTAAGTCACCCGGAATGCTTTGGCAAAAACCATGTTGGCGGCTGAATCTATGAGGATTGTACGCTTCAATGATGTGTTCTGCTTCACAACAAAATGTCAAATAGCTGGATCGCAAAGCCAAGAGAATATCTTTGCATTCGCTGGAGAGTTTGGCATCGTCTGTGACTAAAGTTTCTTGCTTGGAATACCACAAGTCTCGGAGCTTTGACATATTGATATTATGAAACAAGTCACGTGCCTCATCAAGATCAAAATGTTTAGCCATGTTCTCTCCCGCATATTTCACCATATGAGCGCCGATTATCTCGAGTTTGGAATGAAAGTGAGTCTCGAGAGTGTGTTCTATCCATGCATAGAGATAGTGAATGGGGAAGATAATAGGAGACTCGCCTAAATTCTCCGATGTAGATATTCCCCTTAAGCCGCGGTAGATGCTTGTTAGTATAGGAACTGCCAACGAAAAATATTCTCCTCTAGCCATTCGACTTGAAACCTTGAAAACAGAGACGGGTATCTTGTCAATTGATCCATGAGGGAGAGCAAAACTACAAAGCCAACATGCAATGAACGCGGCCAAGTAAGTTTCTTCTCTAATATCTTTCTCGATTTTGAGCGTTGCAAACGGTATGTCGTATTCCTTGGGGCGAGATAACTTTGATGCGTCGACCTTTCCACAAGGATTACGAGAAAGTTTTGACTTAGAAGTCCTCTTTCTTGATGACCTTAAAGGAGACTCGCTATATCTGGTTGGTCCTTTGAACCAAAAGTCAATCCAATCAGAGAGTAGTACGCCACGGGAATCCTTTCAAAGTCTGTGGTACGCCATGAATAAGTATTTGCAACTACGAGGTAAGGAAGTTCCACGGGAGTCATTATTGAGGAGCTCTTTCGCTGAAGGAACCACTTCGTCGTAGAAGTCTCCATGAACGGGCAGCCCGCATAGTCCGCGTATGTCCCATAGGGAGATCGATAATTCTCCATTAGCCGTGTGCAACGTGTTCGTAGAAGGGCACCATAGTTCAAGGAAAGCTCGAAGAACCTTTTTGTTGCAGACGTACGTGAATAGCGAGGCTATATCTTGGCTTGGCGAAGGGTGTCTGCATAATGGCCTAGCACATCTTCCGTCCACTCCCAATAGCTGACGTGAAAGGACACCTCTGCAAAGTTGGATGGTGGGATCTTCCACGAACTTCCCTTGAATGAGAAAGCACGATGTGGGAGTACAAAATCCACAGGTCTAGTTTTTTCGTCGTGAAGCGAGGACCTTAGCAACAAAACTCGTGAGCAGGTCTAGTTGGATGTGCATGGATTTTTCGATAGATCGTGACTGGGAAGACGGGCAGTTTGAAGCCGCTTCATAAACGCGCAAGGTTGTACCTTTGATTTTGAAGTTGTCCTTATCATTGCGAATAACGATGCATAGGAAAGGTTCATCTCGATCTTCGATATACATCTCCGCGAGTTCCCTAAAGATTGTCAAAAAAAAAAAATGATCAGAAGCAAGAAGCATGAAAATAAATGATAATACAATTCTACTGGAAGAAAGTTGAATGCAAATTCAGATATAAACGGCAATTTGGATTTTTTTTCTTCATTCAGTCAAATTCACAAACACGTTGTGTGCGTTGCCCTACAAGATTGTTGTTTGTGTTAAGATGGGACAAAGCTTACAGTTTGATCAAGCAAAATACTACAAAAAAAAAAGGAGATTACTACTGCTTATGCAATGCGTGGATGGAGAATAAAGACTACATCTAAAGCTCTTTTATAGTTTTCTTTCGAATTGTTGATCAAGAAAGCAATAAAGATTGCCAAGGAAATTTCACAAGGCAAAGATTTGTTTTCTTAATATGAATCGCTATGTTCAAGGAGGATTCACGTTCAGAAGGAATCTCCCAAGTCATTAATTTTGATTAGCAAAAAAAGGAAAAAAAAAACAAAAAAAAAACAAAAAAATTGGTCTGTTAAGCAAATTTCCTTTATTGGGTTCTGTTAAGCAATTCTGAGAAGGCCTTGGAGTCATCTCACGTATTTGGTCTACAAAGGCCATAGATGATGACGCCCGCCATAACAATTTTTGAGAAAAAAAAAAAAAAAAAAGGAAATTTGCTTCGTTTCTGAGGATTGCTATAAGTTCCCTATTTGTTCAGGTAGACCCCATTAATATTGTGGCCAAGTAACATGTGGGTACGGGCCCAAATTTATGTGGTATGGGCCGCGCGAAATCTGTGGCTTTCATTCTCTGGCACGGTCCGATCTTTGTTTTCCAATGACGGCATAAATGGAATGCAGTTCAAAAAAAAAAAAAAGTACTTCAAGTCTCCGCTCATAAATATTTGGCATATTCTTCGCTGAGTCTCGAAGTGGGGGCATTTGTTGACATCAAAATTGAGATTAAATTACGAATTAATGGCCTAAATAAATTGGTTATTAATTTGGATCTCGGTAAAAGGTCCATAAAAACTTTGGGCTTATATCAAATTTTTAGATTAAATTACAAATTAATAATCCAAATAAATCGGTTATTAATTTGGATCTCAAATCAAAGCCCGTGATGAATTTGGGTTTTATGTTGAAGTCCACACTATATTTGGGCTTCACAAATGTGTTATGTGAGTTAAACCAAAATAAGCAATAAATTCTTATTTATTCGGGTTAGTCATTTGGGCTTATAAAAGCTAGCCCACATGAATTTGCAAGCATCCAAGTCCACCGGCCCAAGTCTCAAGTCAAGAAACCCTAAATCGAGCCTATAAAAGGAGGTATCAAACACACACAAAGACATATACGAGGAGACGAGGACACAAGCATCAAGCAAGGCGTACATCAAGCACTCAAAAGCTCTCAAGTCTCGAGCTCTTGCCACGACGAAGAACAACAACCGCGGAGGTTCTACATCTTCATCAAGGCACCATTTCCACAAGACCTAGAAATCCCCAAATCGATTTCTAGATATTCATATCTACTTCCACAAATCAACGGTGGAATCAAACTCTCAATTCAAGAACAAGCTTGTAACCCATTTTCGTTTTGATTAAATATATTTATTTGTTCCTATATTTTCTTGTCTTGTAACTTATTTTGCAGACATTTAAATTTGAGGTTAACACTATACAAGATACTCATATAAGTGTACAATGCTCAAGTGTAAAACTAATATTTTCCTCAAATGTTACCATAATCGATATTGATCGACTCCCACATTGTCTCTCATTTTTAATAGTCTTAAAATGAAGAATTGTGTCTTAAAATGCGATTATATGGATGCATTGTGTTGGTTGTAATATCCACACGCAAGTGCACGTATCGTACAAGTAATATAGTGGACAATTAAGTCCGGATATCGAACCCACAGGGAATATTTAATTACTTAATCCTAGACGCTAAATTCGAGCAATTATTATCAAGCCCACCCTACACAGTCGAATTTTGAGAGAATTAACTAAATTAAACTAAATTAAAAAGAAAATTAAAAAGACAAAAGCACGAAAGCAATTAAAAACGAAGGTTTAATCAGAGTAAACAAGCCTAGGATTTTATTCTTCCCCCTATGTGATTATTATTCCCCCAATTCCTTCAAGTATGCAAATAATTAACCCGGATTATTAACCTGAGATGCTAAAATAATCATAACCCGCTTCCGCGTGTATTACGATTCTAATACTCTAGATTCAATTACTATATTCCTATGCAATTAATTCTAGAACACAACATTAAACACAAATCTCAATAATGGCTACCTAAGAGATTAACTATATTCCTATGTTAATACCACAAAGGCTCTTCTACCACAGTTCTAATTATTAACCCGATCTTTCGATTCATGCGATTAACAATAACATAAAAGCACATAAGTTGATCAAGTTCATGCACTTAATAAAACAAGCAGACGAAATAATCCGGAATTAAAACTTGCATAAAATCATAGAAAAGAGTTCATAAATCTCACATAGGGTTCCAAATAAAATCCTAGAAATAAGAAAATTAGCTACTCATGATTAAAGCAAAAACGCAAATAAAATAAGTCATAAACGATAAATCTATGCTTAGAGTCTTCGAATTCTTCGTCTTCATTATTGCTTTGTTGCTCTTGAAATTGCGTAAAAGGATCCCCAATTGTGTGCTTGACTTGGTCTTATATAGGGTGAAGAACTTGGGAAAGAAGGAAGTTTCCTTGTGCAATTAAAATCCCTTTACTGCGCTGCCTCGGGGTCTCGGACGGCCGTCCCACAATTTGAACTAAAACGCGGACGGCCGTCCGAGCTTTATATCTTCAGCATTTTGATTTTTTCACTTTTGGCCCATATTTTCTCCAAAATTGCAGTTTTGACCCCATACTTTTACAATTCTTCAATTTGTACCTAAAATACAATAAATCAACTTTTTAAGCACCAACTATCGTTAAAACACACCAAAAGCTCAAATAAAAAGGTACGATAAAGTGTAAAAATATAAACTTAACACATTGACCCCACAATAATATATAGAGTGTAACAATACTATATGAATGGCAAACATATACTTTATCAATGAACAAAGCGTACTATATTCACGAATAACTTGTACTTCACATGTGTATTCATTGTACTTACTTGATGAACAAAGCGTACTATTCATGAATAACCCTAACTTTACCAGTTTATACAAAGTACTTACTTGATGAACTAAGCGTACTATATGCACGAATAACCCGAACTTTACCAGTATATACACTAAACTTACTTGGTGAACAAAGCGTACTATATTCACGAATAACCCGAACTTTACCGGTCTTTACATTATACTTATTTGATGAACAAAGCGTACTATATTGACGAATAATCCGAACTTTACCAGCTTATACATTGTACTTATTTGGTAAGCAAAGCGTACCATACTGACGAATAACCCGAACTTTACCAGGTTATACATTGTACTTATTAGGTGAACAAAGCGCACTATATTGACGAATAACCCGAACTTTACCAGCTTATACATTATACTTATTTGGTGAACAAAGCGCACTATATTCACGAATAACCCGAACTTTACCAGCCAATACATTGTACTTATTTGGTGAACAAAGCGTACTATATTCACGAATAACCCGAAGTTTACCAGCTTATACATTGTACTTATTTGGTGAACAAAGTGTACTATATTCACGAATAACCCTAACTTTATCGTACTCTTATGTTCACTTATTAAACAACAGTACATAGGTTTTGCATAGCATGTAGACTGCAAATATTACTAGATTCAACACTATCAAACTATGAACTACTCCACTTTCAGAATTGCAATTCTTCACTTCACTTTCTTGATGGACTTGGTTCATCGACGCACTTGTAGCTTCATTTTCTTTATGATTTGAGTTGTTGTAGCATCGGCTAGATGACCCCTTGTACAAAGAGTAACATCACCACAAGTGTGCTCAAGATTGCATTTACGAATGCTAAATAACTTATATGACTTGTACAATGATGCATAAATCCTCCATTTGCAATTTTCGATAATGCATACTGCTATGATCTTTTGTTGATCATTTTTCATTTACTTAAATGATCGATTATTAGCAATAGAATAGTTTTTCAGCATATGCCTAAAATCATCAGCATCTTTAAAAAACTGATTCTCTCCCCACGGATGCAATGTCTCCATGCATCAATTGAATTTCCAAGCGAATTACCCTCGATTTTCATCGATTGATCGCCGCTTTTGGTTAAAAAAAAATTGATAAATGGATTACAATAGAGTGGAATCCAAATAACAATGTACATGAAAATAACATAACAATGCACTGGTTCCATACTGTCTTCTCCATTATATGATATTAAGTTTTCCCACAAATAGTACCAAAATTTACCTATCACCCATACTGTCCGAATAATAGTTACGTACTATCTTCCCCATTATATGATACTATGTGATACGAACCCCGTCGTTAATGGAAAAACGGTTCCAGGAACTCCAAGATCAGATGGAAGGAATTGTTACCCAACTAAAGGAACTTAACAAAGATCAACATGTTCGAGGGCCATACCTACAACGTGATGTTCACCAACCGGTTCTACCTCATCGTGATAAGGAGGTTTATGGTGATGGAAGATATGGTGTAACTGCTGCAACACCAAGAGATGTTTATTTGAGGCGAGGGGATCGGTTCGATCGACCAAGACGAGGTCATTCCGATTATTACGAGCGAGAGTTAGATGATTATCCTAGATCAAGTACGTACTCAGTTCATTCATCCTATGCTAATGAGTTAAAATAAAGGAGATCGCCGAGTCGAAAATCACGGTGGAGCTCTTCATCAAACCGAGATAGGGAATCAATACCGAGAGAGGCCACGTTCGATCTTCCATATGAGACTAAAGAAAGAGGTTATTATTCTTCTCAATCTCGTTCAATTCATGATACTAAATGTTTTTCGTGTTTGGGTTTTGGTCATGTCGCTTCAGATTGTTTGGATAAGCCATTCATGAATTTGCGGTCGGACTACGAGAAATTGAAGAGAAAGGGTGATTCTTTATCGCCCCCTGAAATGGAAATGCTCGTCAAGCTTTTGAGAAAGAGAACGCTCAAACAGATTTGGAAGTTATTGATGCGCTAGTTGAGGAAGAAGTAAGTGAGAATATTGAGTTGCAGCCCGAGGAGGACGAAAAGTGCAAAACCGCCCCACCACTTGAAGAAGAAATTGAAAAGTCGGATTCGAGGACGAATCCTTTTGAAGAGGTGGAGAATGATATGATCCAGCCATGCATCGAAGTTAATGCCGAGCTAACCAGAGAGCAAACGTCCATTGTGCATTACGATGAGATTGTGGTGTTGAGGTTTGACGCATCGGGGCTTCGAGCTACAAAATACTCACGTTCATATCCACTTCGAACTTACACATCTCTGCACCACATCGCCAAACACACTATCTAGCAGCCATTGAAGTGGATATGAACGTGAGTATTTTGTAGCTCGAAGCCCCAATGCGTCAAACCTCAACACCACAATCTCATCGTAATGCACAATGGACGTTTGCTCTCTGGTTAGCTCGGCATTAACTTCGATGCATGGTTGGATCATATCATTCTCCACCTCTTCAAAAGGATTCGTCCTCGAATCCGACTCTTCAATTTCTTCTTCAAGTGGTGGGGCGGTTTTGCACTTTTCGTCCTCCTCGGGCTGCAACTCAATATTCTCACTTACTTCTTCCTCAACTAGCGCATCAATAACTTCCAAATCTGTTTGAGCGTTCTCTTTCTCAAAAGCTTGACGAGCATTTCCATTTCAGGGGGCGATAAAGAATCACCCTTTCTCTTCAATTTCTCGTAGTCCGACCGCAAATTCATGAATGGCTTATCCAAACAATCTGAAGCGACATGACCAAAACCCAAACACGAAAAACATTTAGTATCATGAATTGAACGAGATTGAGAAGAATAATAACCTCTTTCTTTAGTCTCATATGGAAGATCGAATGTGGCCTCTCTCGGTATTGATTCCCTATCTCGGTTTGATGAAGAGCTCCACCGTGATTTTCGACTCGGCGATCTCCTTTATTTTAACTCATTAGCATAGGATGAATGAACTGAGTACGTACTTGATCTAGGATAATCATCTAACTCTCGCTCGTAATAATCGGAATGACCTCGTCTTGGTCGATCGAACCGATCCCCTCGCCTCAAATAAACATCTCTTGGTGTTGCAGCAGTTACACCATATCTTCCATCACCATAAACCTCCTTATCACGATGAGGTAGAACCGGTTGGTGAACATCACGTTGTAGGTGTGGCCCTCGAACATGTTGATCTTTGTTAAGTTCCTTTAGTTGGGTAACAATTCCTTCCATCTGATCTTGGAGTTCCTGGAACCGTTTTTCCATTAACAACATCCTACGCTGCTCAATTCTTTCTCCTTTATAACCGGCCTTTTCGGACATGATCAAAACAATCTTCCTTTTTTTTTTTTTTTTTTTCTCTTTTTTTGACACTAATAAACCCTAACTTGGGCTGTAAGGAACTCTAAACAAGAACAAAATTCGATTTTTTTTCTTTTTTTTTTTTGACACGAACAAACCCTAACTTGGCTAAAAAGAAATCTAAACAAAAAAATAAAAATTCGAATTTTTTGTATATTTTTTTTACGAAGACTCTAAATAACACAACTCAAGAAAAGATGAAATATACTAGAAGACACAACAAAAAATAGAGATAGGTGAAACCTGTTTTGGATGTTGGCTCTGATACCAACTGATACGAACCCCGTAGAACTTGTTACGAGACCCTAATACCTTACGCGGAAGCAAGATCGAAGACATCCAAAAATAAAGATTCAAAGGGTGGAACCGCGACCCGTTGCCTATAAAGAGGCAAGAACCTTGGTATGTGAAGACGTCACAATCGATTGTGAAAGATCGATTGATAAGTCGGGGTGAACAAACGGAATCCACCGATATGTTCGAAGAGTTCTTGAAGAACCAAAGAGAATATTCTCAATTAAATCATCAAAATTCGTTTTCCCTTCTTCCAATTATCCATCTTTAAGCTTGCTTGAATCGTATCATACTCCCCCTCTTTATAAGGATTCGTCCTCGAATCCGGACAAATATCACAAGGAGTGTAAACAAGATCGATCTCTCTGTTTGGTAGCGAACTTACACATCTCTGCACCACATCGCCCAACACACTATCTAGCAGCCATTGAAGTGGATATGAACGTGAGTATTTTGTAGCTCGAAGCCCCAATGCGTCAAACCTCAACACCACAATCTCATCGTAATGCACAATGGACGTTTGCTCTCTGGTTAGCTCGGCATTAACTTCGATGCATGGCTGGATCATATCACTATGTTTTGCCACCAACAGTACCAAATTTACCTATCACCCATACTGTTCGAATAAAGGTTACGTACTATCTTCCCCATTATATGATACTATGTTTTCCCACCAACAGTACCAAATTTACCTATCACCCATACTATACGAACAACGATTACGTACTGTAAGTACCATACGTCCATACCATAATTATATTAGCATGATACTATTACGTGTCATATTCAATACTATGTATCACACAATAATTAACAACCATAAAAAAATGCATTTCAGCAGTACAGAAAAGGATGGAGACCTACCAGCCATCGGTGGGTGGGTTTTACAGTGATTTTTTCGTCGGAAAAAGAGGAAACCAGAGGAGAGAAAAAAAGAAGAAAGAGAGCAGATAGAAAGGAAGAAAGAGAAGAAAGAAAGAGAAGATGAACAGAGAGAAAATGAAGAGAAAAAGAAAATGAAGAGAGAGAAAATGATGAGAGTGAAAAAGAAGAGAGAATATCAAAAAATATATTAAATTCACATTGAGGACTGATCTGCATGTTAGACGTGTGAGTAGGGACTGATTTGCTTGGGGAAACTACCTAGGGACTGATCTTTATTTTATGTTTTGAATTAGGGATTTATCTGTAGTTTCCCATCAAAGAAAATGTTTGAAACAAATCGAAGGACACAAAAATAAAATGAAAATTGCTGCAAAAAGTGTTCTTCTAGGGGTAAGAAATTTGGGTTTGGAGATATTTTTAAATTTATGATTTACTTATGGGGTGATTATATATTTTTATTATAAATAGTATAAAAGAAAATATATTCAATAAATTGTTAAATTAAAAAATTGTGGTAGGTTCAGTATCACCACGATATTGAAAATACCATACTGCACTGTATGGTAGTGTTACGGTACCATTATCGTATCAAATGTAGTGGTAACTGGTAACCGTTACTTGAGTAATTTTTTGGTAATTTGCTGCCATGGTAGTTGGTAGTCGATACACAGTTCGTTGTAATTATTTTCCGGGTTGTAATTATTTTCCAGCCCTATGCACAAGGGCCAATTATGCAAATTTCGACCAAACAGAAAAAGAAAAAGAAAAATCAATTGTGGAAATCCATATTAACCATGTTCTTTTTCGTTACGTAAAATCGATTTCAAGCAAAAAACCAAACACGTACCGGTACAAATGGACAATAAAAAAAAAAAAAAAAGCAATTTATGTGTACCCGTCGTAATCGGTTCTTCAAAAAAGGAAAGAAAAACATATCAATGATTCTTACATCGGAACGGTTCACAAGGACTCGAATTTTTGAATTTACAATTCAAGAATTTTTCGATTATATATTTTCCTCTTCACAAAATGTATTTCCCCAAAATAATTAAAAAATATAGCCCCAAAAATGAGGGGAGATTGCCATAACAAACTGCCTTCTGCAGGCTGAGACCATACAGCAACAACTTTTTGATGTCGGAAAACAGACGAAAAATTAAATGTATTTCGAAATTGCCAAAATACAGGCAAGGAAAGCCCCCCCTCTGACGAAATTATTGAAAATACAATACAAGAATGGTGGCAAGTTACTATGTACCACACATTCAAACCTAAAGAAACCAGTTGAAAACATGATAGTTTTGTATTACACACACATACACACTTTGTGTTGTGCAATATCCAGTTTGTTCTATCCTACACCCAATGAACTTCACCGAGTTAATATATATATATACACGGGAAAATTACATTTTTTGTCCCTCCAGTGTACCTCGATTTCACATTTGGTCCCCCAAGTTCGCAATAAACAGATTTAATCCCTCGTGCTTCAACAATTTATCATTTTTGGTCATTTTCGTTACTACTAACGGAACCAAGCATGTATCCATCACTCTCTTAACTGACGGACTAACGGATAATTGACGAGAAAAGACCAAAAATGTCAAATTGTTGAAACAAGAGGGAGAAAATGTGTTTTTTGTGAACATGGGGGACCAAATGTGAAATCAGTGCCAACTTAAGGGACGAAAACTGTAATTTTCCCATATATACACATATGATTGTGTGTAAATCAAAGGTGAAAAACTACACTAATCGGTAGCAGGTGATCTTTAACAATCAATTCATTTGCAGCAATTCCATAGATGACAAACATACGCGCGCTCTCATCGACATCTACACTACAAAAATCGACCAATCTAACGGATCAATTTCAAGAAATCAGAGTATGAGATCTCCAAACGAGGCCTACGTGAATAGGCATAAGCACGAAACGTATAACACACATATCTAAATAAAACTCAACTGCAGAAAAATGCATTAGCTAAAGATCAGATTTTTATGTGTACCACCGCTATTATGATCAAAATGATTTATCGCAACGAAATAATTTCACAACTAGGCATTGAGAAAGAATCACAAATCACAAAAACAATGGTTCATTAAACAACATATATATAGTGTACAAACATCCCGCTTTTCATACACGATAAACATACGCGCTCTCATCGTACTCTATACGTGTTAAAACACAACAAAAACCGCCACCCCAAAACGAATCAATTTCAAGAAGAAAAAAAAAACACAAAAATAGAGCAAACGAGCTTTTCGAAAGCGATCGCACCTGAATTTATTCACTATTGCTTCGCAATAACATTCTCCAAGTACCACTTGTAAGTATCTGTAAGTCCATCCTTGAGAGAAATCTTGGCTACCCACCCCAAATCCGCCAGCTTCGAACTATCCATAAGCTTCCTCGGAGTTCCGTCGGGCTTAGTCGAATCCCAAACGATCTCGCCTTGAAACCCTACCACCTCCTTCACCAGCTCCGCCAGCTCTTTAATGGTGACCTCTTTCCCACTCCCCACATTCACGTGCTCCAGATCACTGTAATTCTCCATCATGAACACGACGGCATCGGCCAAATCGTCCACGTGGAGGAACTCGCGCAGCGGGCTGCCGCTGCCCCAGACCACCACGCTTTCGACATTTTTCGATTTCGCCTCGTGGAATCGGCGCAGCAGGGCGGGGAGCACGTGCGAGTTCTCGGGGTGGAAGTTGTCGTTGGTTCCGTACAGATTGGTCGGCATTGCGGAGATCGCGTCGAACGAGTGCTGGATCCGGAACGCCTGGCACATTTTGATGCCGGAGATTTTGGCGACGGCGTACCACTCGTTCGTCGGCTCGAGCGGGCCGGTCAGGAGGGCGGATTCGGGTATGGGCTGCGGGGCGAATTTGGGGTAGATGCAGGAGGATCCGAGGAAGAGGAGTTTGCGGGATTTGTGGTTGAAGGCGGAGGTGATTACGTTGGTCTGGATTTGGAGGTTGACGGTGATGAAGTCGGCGGGGTAGGTGTTGTTGGCGTGGATGCCGCCGACTTTTGCGGCGGCGAGGATTACGTATTGGGGTTTGTGGGCGGCGAAGAAGGCGTCGACGGAGGATTGGGATGTGAGGTCTAGCTCGGAGTGGGTGCGGAGGAGGAGGTTGGTGTAGCCGAGGGAGGTTAGCTTGCGGACGACGGCGGAGCCGACTAAGCCGCGGTGGCCGGCGACGAATATTGTGGCGGATTTGTCCATCGGAGTTGGATCAATTGGGTGAGATTTGGAGTGTGTGTGTGATTGAAGATTGCAGAAGTTGTCGGTGAAAGTTTGAAGTAGAATTGGGCTTTTTCAATTGGACTTTTAAGTTTAATTTATTGGGCCTTGTCACTTTATTTACAACTTTGCCGAATCATTCTTATATATAAATACAGTAGAACGTCGACAAATTAATATTCTATAAATTAATAACTTTATTTAAATAATACTTTTTTTGGGTTCCAATTCGATAAAAATATATTAAATTATTAGTTCGATAATTTAATATTTTTCTAAATCAATAGAATTTTGTTAGTTTCGACTGTATTAGTTTAAAGAGATTTAACTGTATGTCTAACGTTTTCTATTTGTTTCTAGGGTTTAGGAATTGGAATTTACAAAAAAATTGCTGATTGCAATATAATAATTTCAATAATATCGATTTTATTCCGAAATGTGCTAATCCGAAGAATACGACTCAATTTCGGCCAATCCGTTTGAGTAATGGTGTGTACAGAATTGCCCAATAGTGAACCGGCTCAAACCGTTGATGGCCGACATTATTTCCGAGGCTCAATCAGCTTTTGTTCCCTCGCGTCTCATCTCGGGTAATATATTCTTGTAGCAGAGTACAGAGCATTGGCCTCCCTTGGTGAGTTTATTATATATTGAGCGTGTATTGTATAAATGCGGTTATTACATTAGAATCTCGATAAATTAATACCTTACTTAAATAATAAATTATTTTGATCCCAACTTGGTGAGAACATGCTAGATTTTTAACTCGATAATTTAATATTTCGCTAAATTAATAGATTTTCCCTATTGTCGACTTTATTAATTTATAGAGGTTTAACTGTAGTTTGTTTTAAGATATAAATTCAGCCGAATGTAGTGAACAACATATTCATTCTATGTAAACAATAAAGTTCTCCCGATCTTCAATCTACAATATATTCTTTTCTCTTTCGTTAGAATCTTGAATGATAATATCGACCGAGACAATATATGCGAACATCGAGGATTAGTAGACAATTTCTTGATCTCACATCAGCTGAGGCTATGGCGGCTCTTGAAATTGCTAGGCTTTCTTTGTAAAAATTGTTTTATGGCGAATGTTCTTCCGAGTTTTAATATTGACGTTTTACGTTCTGATTTTTCAAGTTAATGTAATATGTTATTTCTCTATTTAAAAAAAAAATCTAATAATTTCAATTTTGGCATAGTTTTATTAGAATTCCTATAACCTCAACTTCAATTTTCAATCTCATTCACTCAAACATCATTTATGAAGCCACTTTTATATTAATTGTTTTGCAAAAAAACTTATATCAATTAGATATCATGCCCAAAAATTGTCGCCATTATCACTAATTTTACAACAAGAAGAGCAATCGTATAGAATTGACATTATATTATATTCTTCAATTTGAATTCGCTTTGTCTGCATCTAATTCATCATTTCCATTTTAGAAACATATATAAGAAATATATTAAACGATTTATTGATGCATGCATGGCTATTTTTGTTGATTCATTATAACCATGTACTATTCTAGATAACGTTTATGTTTTATTTTTCTTTCTTTATTATAGTGGTTGAAAGCTTTAACTAAAGAAATATTATAAACTTGGTTGAGATAATAATCTCAATATTTGAATAGTATAATATTTAATATATAATAGTTTTATTGAATATATAAATTCACCGACTTCCACTAGAAAATAGTTAAAGTCTCAAACCACGATAGTGTTTTTAACAATGTTTTGAAAATATATTCGGACATTAACCTGGACAAGCTATTGGGTTACAGTTGAACCAGTTTAACGAGAGTCCAACCAATTTTTCTTTTTTTATTTTTGAATTATTTATACATAATTTTTTTTAAATAAAACATATTTTCTTTTACACACAACATTGAAATTTAGAAATCTTATATATAAAAGAAAGAAACGCTGGACAACCCTAAAAAACTCTAATGGTATTTCTGTAATTATTTATTTTTAATATTTTTTCTCTACTAATTTCTAACTATAATTTTTAACAATTATCAAAACTAAAACTAAGCAATGAAGAATCCTACCTTATTGGTACTTATGTAATTATTTATTTTTAATATTTTTTCTCTACTAATTTTTTAACTATAATTTTCATCAATTATTAATCTCCTATTTTTCATCAATATATCTCAAATCTTAAGATATAAAGCTAGAAATTCGATTTTGTTAAATCTTAGTCTACTTATTTGGATTATAAATCTTAATATATAAGATTTAAAAAAACTAATATTATATAAAATATGAATAATACATTAAAAAAACACAATTTTGCTCAAAAAAAAAAAAATCCAATTTTCACTTAGGTTCCAAGTTACGGTTCAAACAATCAAACAGACCGGACAAGGCAATGTGTCGTGTTTTAACCGGTTCAACTGGCGGATCGGTCCAGGTTTCAAAACATTGGTTTTTAACCCTAAAATTGTTAATATCTCCCGTAACTAATAGAAATATAATCGACGTACAACTCTGAAACTATATATACTCAATATATAATTGCAATTAATTTCGATCAAATTATAGTTGCATAGGGCAGTAGGACTCTCCTAGTTACGTAGTGAGAGAAAGAAACTAAAAACTTGCCCTACAACCATTCTAATTTTTAAACGGTGTTCTCTCTCTCTCTCTCTCTCTCTCTCTCTCTCTCTCCCCCTCTCTCCCTATATATATACACAACGGTGTTCTCTCTCTCTCTCTCTCTCTCTCTCTCTCTCTCCCCCTCTCTCCCTATATATATACACGGTGTTCTTCTTATATCTTCTCCACACGCACAAACGAGAACTCTCTCTCTCTCTCTCTCTCTCTCTCTCTCTCTCTCTCTCTCTCTCTCTCTCTCTCTCTCTCTCTCTCTCTCTACCTCTTCTCTCTCTCTCTTCTCTCTCTCTCTCTCTCTCTCTCTCTCTCTCTCTCTCTCTCTCTCTCTCTCTCTCTCTCTCTCTCCTTTTTCTCTTCCGCATCTGCAATTCTCGATTGGGTAAAATAAAAAAAAGCTTTATTCCACCGTGAGATATAATACATCCGTTTTGCCCAATTGAGTACGTACGGAAATCATAATCTCCCCCCTTCCGGCGTTGATCATCGTCCCCACAAAACGACGTCAGTATCTATCTACCTTCTGCATACTTTTTTAATACAGCCATCTTTTTTTTTATTTTTCCATGAAATATATAATTATGTGCGCAAGTTTCGGATCTATAGTTTTCTTCAGGATACCTGAATCGTAAGATAATATTATTATTATTATTGAAATCTGTTATTTTTTTTGTAAAACGCAGCGCGCATAGAAGCATAAATGTTTTAATGGAGGCAAAATTTGGCAAGAAGAAATCGTCCAGTAGTAATCGGATCCATTACGAAGCCCCCCTTGATTACACCATCGAAGACGTTCGTCCCAACGGTGGCACCGAGAAATTCCGATCTGTTGCTTACTCCAACGTAATCTTTTTTTATCTTAATTTTTCTTTTTTCCTATATACATACATACATACATATATTCATATATCTGATTCTTCTTCTTTGTCAATTTTTTTTCTTCAATGGCTGCAGTGCGAGAGGAAGCCGTCCTGAGACGACTTGAATTCATCAGTAGAGCATATAATCCCGCAAAATATTTCCATTTTTTCTTATTTTATTTCTTCCTAATTTCTCTCCGATCCATCTCTTCAACTTTCATCAATGGCGGTTTCTGCAATCGGTTTCGAAGGCTTCGAGAAACGGCTTGAAATCGCATTCTCGGGCCCTCCAAACGGGCCGGGTCTTCGGGCCCTGACCCGTAACCAACTCGATTCAATACTCGAACTCGCCTGCTGCACCATCGTGTCACACCTCTCCAACACCGAGTTCGACTCGTACGTTCTCTCCGAGTCGAGCCTATTCGTCTACCCGCTCAAAATCATCCTGAAAACGTGTGGGACCACCAAGCTTCTTCTGTCGGTCCCACAAATCCTAAAACTCGCCGATTCTCTCTCCCTTGTTTACCGATCGGTTCGCTACTCACGTGGCACTTTTATTTTTCAAAATACCCAACCTGCCCCTCACCGCAGCTTTTCCGAAGAAGCCGCTTTTCTGAACACGTTTTTCGAAAACGGCAGCGGTTATTTACTCGGCGACCCGAGTTGCCCGAACCGGAATTGGCATGTCTACGTGGCGGCGGTCGACCCGGACCCGCTTAGGGGGTCCGATTATATGACTGGGGTGAATCTGGAGATGTGCATGACCGGCCTTGACCGGGAAAAGGCCGCCGTGTTTTTCAACTCCGGCGGCTGCGGCGGCGGTGGAAGAATGACGAAGATGTCGGGGATTGACGATATATTGTCGGGGCACGAGATATGTGATTTTGAATTTGAGCCGTGCGGGTACTCGATGAATGCGATAGAGGGTGCAGCGTACTCTACGGTGCACGTGACCCCAGAGGATGGGTTCAGCTACGCCAGCTACGAGGCGATGGGTTTGGAGCTAGGTTCGGTTGGGTTCGAGCCGCTGCTGAAGAGGGTGCTGAGGTGTTTCAAGCCGGAGGAGTTTAGTCTTGCTGTCACGTGCCAGAGAGGTGGTGGGCTGGAGAATCTTTGGTTCGGCGACGTAGACGGTTACACGTGCGAGAATGCGGTTGTGCAGCCGCTGCCGGGTGGCGGATGGGTGGTCTACAGGTGTTTCGCGGCGGAGGAGAGGCGGTGCGTTGCTACTACTACGGCCAACTCGGCCATGCATTGCTGGAAGGAGGTGGCGGAGGAGGGGAGGCTGACGGCGGTCCGTTGTGTGGACTTCTTTTAGACCAAATTTGCTATGTTATTTTTTCCCTTTATTTTATTAATTTTAATTTTAATGGTGAATTTTGCTTTTTTTTTTTGTGTGTGTGTGTGTGTGTGTGTGTTTTGTTTCTTGCCTATCGATTTGGAATAAAAACAGAAATTATAGTAAATTCGATCGATACTTTAGTATTATGTGTTGGTTTGTTATATTCTATTATAAAGATATAATTCAATTGATCCACTAAACACATTTCTAAACACATTTGTAGAGCAAAATTGATTATTTGATACTTGATAGAATTCCATTTCATATTTCATTGAGGTCCATTATTTTAACATTCCTTTTCATATTGTTAAAAATATTATATTTTATAACTTAACAATGAATACCCTAACGGTTCAATCAATTGAACTACAATGAATTGGGTTTGAAACAACCGAAAATATTTAACTCCAAACATTAAGAATTTAATATAAATCCACACTGATCACATTTGTATGCTTTCATTTATTTAAAGTGAAAGCACTCGTTTTGAAATTGTATTGAAATTCAAACTTTGGAAATAATTAGTGATACTTATGTTTTTTTCGGGAAATTCTAGATTACCTAATATATTTTCGCAAAATTCTGGATTAAACTGGACGTAAATCGACTATGTTAAGTCGACTATAAAAGAAACATAGTTAATTTACGTAAATTGTCACATTATAACAATACTAAAATCGGCCGTAGATGAGGTGGTGGAGGTTTTTGATGCCGCGACGGTGGTGCATCGATGGTGGTGGAGGTGTCATGTCCAGGCTCCTCGTCGACGGTGGAGATCTTTTTATGTCCAGACAGTGGTGCCTCAATTGTGGTGGATGTGTTTGATATCCAGAAGGTGGTGCCTCGGCGGCAACCTTCAGTAAGGAGGAGATAACCTTGAAGATCTAGAATGAAGAAGAGTGGGACTTAGAAGAAAAATGATGTTAGGCGTGTTTCGCATAACCCAATCCACGTGATTTGACTTACCTTGATAATTAATTAGTGTGGAGACGTGGAATTAGTGATTAATTAATCATCATTAATCCTAATGACTAGGAATTAATCTGTCTTATCACAATGGGAGTCAAATTGGCTGGTGAGTGTTGTCCCCATAATATGTAGTTAACTTTGTCAAAAAAAAAAAAAAAACTTTGTCATTTTGGAGTGGCTTGTGTCCTCCTAGACACACAGTCAGCAGCCACTAGTTATGTATTTATTTTTTTCAAATTTTACTTGGAAAGATAAGTTCATCGATTCATTTATAATATGTATATTTATAAACATATATAATAATGACTTTTAGTGATTGATTAAGTACAACTAATCATATGGATTAGGAGTATCAAATTTAATTGATCCATTATAAAACACAATTTTTTAATTGATCATTTTAATTATTAATTAATCGCACTTACAGTTCAACGTTGAGAAGTGGCATTCCTCTTGCCATTTAAGCTAAATTTCATTGATCAATATTAATTTATCGATATAACAACCCGAATATTCGGAGTTGCCAGTTGGTGATACAGTGATAGCATATTATATAATAAATATAAAATATAACTCCTTTATTAATGATTAAAGATTATAAATATATATATATATTTATTTCCTCAATAATATGTTGAACTGAAGGGTGGGAGTTGGAACAGAAGTTCCAATTTCCGCCGATATCATATACAAAATTTTCATAATTTGGAACAATATTCTAATTTTGAATTTCGAAGATTTTGATTTCAATTTTTTCTCTATTGAAATTGAAATAGATTAAAGGTTCGGATTCCTGATTTAATTTCAAAAGTTTCCATCTTTCATGTATTTTGCATTTTAGGTCACTAAAAATTTATAAAAGGAAAAAACAATTAATTCCGTCAATTTTGATCCGAAATTTTTAAATTTTGGAATCCAATTTCTAAAATATCGAGTTTCATATTTGAAATATTTTAAACGGAATTTGAATAAGCTTCTTTTGGGAAAACCTTGGAAAAAAAAAGTGCTACTTTTAATCTAATATAATTGTATGAAACTATGTTAGTTATGGATATAGGTACTTTGCTATAAAAATATTAAAGTTTGAATTCTATGATTTTTATCTACGATTATGCAATAACTATCATTTTAGTAATTACGATATTCAATGTAATGAATTATGTTTATCTAATTATGAATTTAAAATAAATAAATAAGTACATAATTTCGTGATTTACTTATACTCCATCTTTTCTATAATAGTTGTCTCTTAGCAAACAAATTTTTTTTATATTATTTGTCACTTTAGATTTTTAATAGTGTATAAAAAACATTTTTTTCGTTATTTTAACCTTATTAATTCAACTATAATTATTAACTCTCTCGTATCATATCATTAAATAATCAATTTTATTTTAGTATTTCTAATATGTGTTTGCCTAAAAACAAGATAATTTTTTGAAATTCTTAATACTTGCGCAAAGATAAAAACGCGAGTTGGTATTTTATTTTTTTTGTCCTCTCACTATATAATTTATGATGAATAGAATATTTTCAAATTCTGCAGAAAATGAGAGTCGATATGTTTGTCAAATAAATGGGCTTAAAGAAAAGCCCAACTAGAAAGAAAGATGTGGAAAAATGCCCATGCCCTTATAAATTGCCTTTATACCTTTCTAATTATATTAATTCTTTTATTATAATAATTATCCTTTTCTTTTTCTTTATTTATTTATTTATTTTTTATATAAATTCCACCGCATGGAAGAATAAACGAATTCCAACAAAGATTTGGATCTCTAAATTGTCATACTCTTGCTAAGTAATTATTATTTTTATATTAGTAGAAACCAATATAAAATGTTTTGAAATTAATTTAATATATTGTATTCACACAAATCTCTATAAAAGGTTGAGAATGTGCAGAAAAAAAGCTAATCTCTTGCTTTATTTTTGTATTGTGTATGATGATTAAGCAGGCTGAAAGTGGATATGCTATATATTATGTTACACATATAACAAGATGACTGCACTTTTAATAAAAGTAATTAATAAATAATTGATATTAATGAATTGTTGAAATTGTGCATAATTAGTGGTGTTGATTAACTGTAGGGATTGTAGGGGTTTCTTAATGTAGCTTTACATTGTTATAATGTCGATTTTTTATTTTAATTTTACGAAACTAATTGAGCTTAACGAACGTACGATTATTCAGTATTGTTTTTTTATTCAGTTTTGTAAAAAAAATGTTTGAGGATGGTTTGACTAACACAACATAGTGAACTTCGAACGCGATTTAATTTAATCAGACATAAATCGAGCTCGAGTAACTAGATTTTTCACTTGAAGAAAACTCTGAATCCACTTTTTGGTTTTGAGTTTGTATGCAATTTGTTGCAAAGTTGCAAAAAAAATACATTTTCATAGTCGTGTCTAGATATATATAGTGTGTGTTTTTTTTTTTTTTTTTTTTTTTTACCAAAGTCTATTTATATGTTTTTTATTTTAAATATTTTTGAAATGACCTTGAACTTTAGTATATAATTTTTGAAAAAACAATTATATTTTCAAAATTTCCTAATGAAAATGTAGTAACAAATTAATTGAATGGTCAAATCTAGAAACCAGAAAAGTCCAAAATAAAAAAACATAAAAAGGAGAAGAGATGAGTCATAAATCATAATTAGATTAGATTTGGTAACCTTGGAATTAAAAAGGGCATTGTCAAGTCTAATCTCAGTAGACTATCAAATGGAACAAAACAAAACAGAACATACTCACCCTAATAAATAATAAAAAAAAAAAAAATACAGTCATATTATATTTAGATAAATTACGAAAATTTCCCTAAACTTAGGCTAAGTTACAAAAAAAACCTATCTATCTGTAATTATCAATATCCCGACGCTTGTTTTTATCTTACTCCGACCCATTACGTGCAATTTTTCACAGAATATTTTTTACTATAGTGAATTTCCCCAAAAAAATTGCTGATTCTAGCCCTACAAATGTGACATTTATTTGTGTTACTTTTGAAAAGACAAATTACTCTTAGGGGGCCTTTACACCGAATCTTTATTCTTCTTAAATAACACATTCGCAACTTTTTTGTAGTATATCATTACTCATCAGAGGGTAATTTTTGTTTTAAAAAAGTAGCACAAGGAAATGTCATGTCTGTTGGGGGTAAAATTGGTATTTTTTGGAAAATATTCTCTGGAATCGTAAAGTTGTGAAATATCACACCGTAAGAGGGTCGATGTAAGGCCGAAACAAACATCAAGGGTAATTTGCTAATCACTGATAAATGGGGTGTTTTCATAATTTAATCTAAGTTAAGAGGATTTTTGTAATTTACCCTAATATTTTTCGGGTTTTTCTTCCTCGAACAAATACCCAAAAACCATGTTAGTTTCTCTTACATTATCAATTTATTCAAATTATTGTCTGTCCCTCTAAAATTCTGGGCTTCTAACAACTCACTCACTCACTCTCTGACATCTCTCTGTCAGCACCACCTGATTCTTTCCACTCACTTTCTCTCACACACACACATTGAGAAAAAACCACACACACAACACACATTACAGTCAAAAAACAAGAAAGTGGAATCAAGTGAGTAAAGAAAAAAGAAAGAAAGAGGAAAGTGAACCCCACAGGTAAACATTATTGTGTAATAGGGGCATGGATAAGAACTGGTAAAGCAAATTCTAATCATTAGAAAGAAGTTGATGTGAAAAAAAAAAACACACACACACACACACATAGTACTGTGTGTGTTTAAGTGGGATTTGATCACACAGAAAAGGCAGTAAAATTAAACAAGTTTTGCCAAAAAGAAAGAAAGTAAAAAAGGGACTGTAAAAAACAAAGAACTGCATGCCTACATCCATCAGTCTCTCTTTTTAGTACAAAAGAAGCACTACCCTATAAACACTCCCATGGCTGGGGCGCTGTGTTGGTTTTATCGGCCAATCGATCCACTTTCGACCTATTTTTTTTGTTGATAATGTTGTTGTTGGGCCGATAATTTTAACCGACTCATATATAAATGGGTCGGTCAGTGATTTTCAGTTTACTGAAAAGTTGATTGGTCGGATAATATCAGCCAACCAACTTTTTTAATAATAAAAATTTATTATATAAATTAAATTCTAATTCTTATTTTACTAATGTTGAAATAATATATAAAAGAAGTCAAAACTCGAAACACAATTTTATAAACATCTACTATTTCTATTTTAAAATTCTTAATTCATTTTCTTCATTATATATGTACTTATTATAGAAGTTTAATAAAAATAGACTTGTAATTTTAAAGTTAAGATTTTTGCAATATAAGTTTTTCCGAAATTTTAAGTATCTTTATAAAAAACTTTTAAGAACATCTTACTATTTAAAAAAAAAAATATGAATAAATAGATGACCGATAATATCTCCAACCGACCCATTGTTTATCCGACAAAGTCGGTTGTCAACCATTATCCAACCCATAATGGTCGGGTCGATAATAATCAATATTCAACTAAATTGGGTGATCGGTCGGGTAGGTAATTGACCGATAATTACCCGACCGATCCATGCCCAACCCTACACACTCATGTACGATTCATCTTTTTTATTTATTTTTGGGTAAATTACGGCCACTTCATAAGGTAAGGTCTAATGTCAAAAAACCTATCATGTTTGGATAATTACAACCAGCCCCATCAACAATGAATCTTCTTACACGTCCACTCTTATGGTGTCAAATTCAACATAATCTTCTAGATTCCGTAGAATGTTCTCTAGTTTGTATTCATTTTGCGCAAAAACACAGTTTCTGATGCACCGCAATCTGATTTATACAAGCCAATAGAAACATCTTATGACCATCTTGTTTTAAAATGTGGAGCTTAATTTGAGTAAAACGGGTACAAATTGAAGAATATTCCTCATAATCTAGAAGATTTCACTAAATTTGACGTGTAAAAGGATTCATAGTTCATTGATGGTTGTAATTACACAAACATTAAGATTTTTTTTCGTAATTTGACCGTACATTAGAAGGTGGCCTTAATTTACCTTTATTTGTTTCAAAATCACTTTGTTTTTGTATATTTAAGTTTTCACCCCCACAATAAAAAGAAAAAGGGCTTGAGAAATAAAAGCAAAAGTGGTCTAAAATTACTCAACAAAAGTAATGGTAGCTTTGTCTAAAGTCTAGAGAGAGATTAAGAGAGAGAGAGAGAGAGAGAGAGAGAGAGAGAGAGAGAACACATTACATAGAATACATATGGTTGTTTTGGTGCACTCGTGTTTTTCTAAATGATCATGTCTCTCTGTTCAAAAAACTCCCTCCTTCTTGTTTGCTTTCTTATTAATACATATCTCTGCAATCTCTGCCTTTCCTTTGAGGCCCGAAATCCTGAAGGTATTTCAAAAAACAAAAAAGAAAACTCCATTGTTTCTTACATGAACTTAATTTTCTTTTTTTCTCTGTAATAATAAACATCCTCTGTTTTTTTCTTCATGTAGTGGAAGCTCTAACTGCAATAAAAGAAGGTTTGAACGATCCACGTGGCGCTCTGAGCAACTGGGATGAAGACTCCGTTGACCCTTGTAGCTGGTCCATGATCACTTGCAATTCTGATAATCTTGTTACTTCCTTGTCAGTTTTCTTCTCTCTTAATTCTAATAAAATAATTATTAATTAAATTTTTTTTATTTAATTTTTTTTAATTTCTTGATTTTTGGTCAACAGAGGAGCTCCTAGTCAAGGTCTATCAGGTTCTTTGTCTTGGATGATTGCAAACCTCACTAACCTCAAACAACTGTAAGAATTTCACACACATTACACACACACTACACGCATAAAGATTGGATTTTTATTTCATTATTATGAATGTTTTCACTGCAGATTATTACAGAACAACAATATTTCTGGGCATATTCCAAAAGAAATAGGGTATCTACACAATCTTCAAACATTGGATCTTTCCAACAACAAGTTATCTGGGCATATTCCTCACTCTTTGGGTTTTTTGGATCATTTAAAATATTTGTGAGTTAAAAAACAAATCTTTTTTTTTTTGTTTTGGGTTCATGCTTGTTGCATGTTAGGCTGAATATAAAGTGACATAATCCATTAGTTTGACTTAGTATTGTACAGTTGTTGATTTTGTTGTTGTAATAATATAATTTCAGGAGGGTGAATAACAATAGTTTTAGTGGGGCTGTTCCTCTGCCCTTGGCCACTCTTCCTCAACTTACTTTCTTGTGAGTATTTTTCTCTCTCTCACTATATTTTCTTTCTTTCTTTATTTTTTTTTTGAATTTTAATAGGTTTTTTTTTTTTAATTAGATGGAGGATTTTTTTCAACATGAGAATTATGGGATTGTTTTTTTTTTTTTTTTTTTTTAATATTTATATTTATATATATTGTTTTTGGGATATTTCAGGGATTTGTCCTACAACAACCTCAGTGGACCTGTTCCCAATTTTCCTACCAAGACATTTAAGTATGGCTTCTCTGCATTATTATAGTAATTATTATATCACAGTTTTTATTATATATACTAGTTACTACAATTATGTACACATCTGGAAATTTGAACAGAATTTTCGATTTCCGATGATCCAAAAATTTTCAATTTCATAATAATACTGTATTTTTCTTTCCGATTTCTCCAGTTTTTGTCGGTAGAAATTGATATATATGTGTGAGATTCCGATTTCCGATCCAATATTAATATTTCCGAAAATTAAATTTATAGTATCAAAATTATATGTATTTATACTATAGGTGAATGAAAAATAATGAAATTTCGATGTTCCCACGACTAAACCAAAAAAAAAAATCGATTTTGAAACAAGTTTCTTTATTACATTTTTTTCCGATCTTTTTTAGGACATTCGAATTAGTTTTGTGAAAGTACTAATTCTGATCCAATCTCGTAAGATTTCCACTGCTGTGAGTATGTACATTTATGTGTTTGTTGTCATTTATTTATTTTGATATATGCATTAATATATTCATCAGTTATTATTTTTTTAATTAATTTAATATGTTATTGCAGTATCTTTGGTAATCCTCTAATTTGTGGAAGCCACTCTAGTGAAAAATGTTCTGAATCAATCCTGGCTAGTCCTCTTGCATTCTCAATAAATCAATCTTCTGGTAACTTCTTGCAATTATTATTTTATTTATTAATTTGCTCATTTTATTTATTTATTTATTTATTTTCTTATAAATTCAGGAAAAACAAAGACCAAGAAATTAGCAACTGCACTAGGGCTAACACTCACCTTTGTCTCTATCTTAGTCTTAGCATTAGCATTTCTGTTACAAAGAAGAAACAACAACAGAAAACAGTCCATTCTTAATATTACAGGTCTTGTAATTAACCACTAATCACTATCTTAATCACTATCTTAATCACTATCTTAATCACATCTTAATCAATGTCTTAAAAGTTAAAACCACCATCATCTCTCTTTTATTGCAGATATTCAAGAAGAGGATTTAATAAAACTAGGAAACCTAAGAAGCTTCACCATAAGAGAGCTACGCCGCGCCACGGACAATTTCAGCTCCAAGAACATACTCGGTGCGGGCGGATTCGGCAATGTCTACAAAGGCAAGCTCGAAGACGGCACAATAATTGCCGTGAAGCGTCTCAAGGATTTAACGGGACCCACGGGAATATTGCAGTTTCGAACCGAATTAGAAATGATTAGCCTAGCAATTCATCGTAATTTGCTTCACATTGTCGGATACTGCACCGCCACGAACGAGAGGATCCTCGTTTATCCGTACATGCCTAATGGAAGTGTCGCGTCGAGGCTTAGAGGTAGCTTCCCAAGTCTACCTTTCTTGAATTCTTACTAATTGTTACTTATGATATATTACGTAAATTTTATTTATTTTTTATTTTTATTTTAAAAGGAAAACCGGGTCTTGATTGGAACACGAGGAAGAGAATTGCGATAGGCGCGGCGAGGGGTTTGCTTTATCTGCACGAGCAATGTGATCCGAAGATAATCCATAGAGATGTTAAGGCGGCGAATATTCTATTGGACGATTATTTCGAGGCCATTGTTGGCGATTTTGGCCTTGCGAAATTACTCGATCATGCGGAATCTCATGTTACGACAGCTGTTCGTGGGACCGTGGGCCACATTGCGCCTGAGTATCTTTCGACCGGCCAATCATCCGAAAAAACGGATGTGTTTGGATTCGGTATTCTTCTCCTTGAGCTCATAACTGGGATGAGGGCTCTCGAGTTCGGAAAATCGATGAATCAAAAAGGAGCCGTGCTCGAACGGGTATGCGTATGTCTCGTTTGGTTGATTTTATTCATATTGATTTATAATAGCTTTCGATGTTGATTCTAATCAATTGAATTATTGAACAATATATAACCATGTGCAGATGCACGTGTCACTTACTAGTACTGGTACGAATTTAGACATGTGTGATAATTAAGTTGATGAAAACATGTAACTTCTCACCAAAATTTAAACGAGCTTATTTTCATTCAGTACCCCTGTGTTATAGTGAATTGCTAAAAGAATTGTCGTGTAACTAATGTTAGCATTGAAAAACCTTATGATACATTTTTTTTAGCACACGTGGTTTGCTAATAAAATTGTATCATTGGGGGGATCTTGCTATTTTTTTAGAGTAAACATATGGGTGTTAAATGCAATAAATCCAAACTTTTGAAAGCCATAAACCGTTGTTTTTTTTCAATTTAATTTTCAGGTAAAGAAGATACAACGAGAAAAGAATATCGAATCGTTGGTGGACGTAGAATTGGGAGTCAACTATGACAAGATTGATGTTGGGGAGATGATACAAGTGGCTCTTCTTTGTACGCAATACCAACCGGCCCACCGCCCCAAAATGTCCGATGTTGTTAGGATGCTCGAAGGCGACGGGCTTGCCGAAAAATGGGCCGCTTCACATAACTACATACACACAACTTCGAATCATATCTCCCGCGAAAATAGCAAGTCGCAATCGAGCTTGTTTGGGATGGCGATGAACGCGGATGATGACTATGATGCTCATTGCATGGAGCTTTCTGGTCCAAGATAATTCAAAAACGATTCGCGTTGGGGAAGAAGAATCGGAAGAGAGTCAAAGTACGTAGGCCTAAACCTCATTCTTGTGATGTACATAACTACATGTCCTTTGTTGTTGTTGTTGTCGTCGTTTTTTTTTCTTTTGTTTGATAAGGCTAGCTTCTCGTTTTTTTTATGAACTTACACTTTTACTGCGCTTACTTATTCACTCCGATGTTGGGAACTTCATGAATTTCTTTGACGATATTCATGGATTAAAGAAAAAAGTATAGAAAATCACTATAAATGTTTTTGTGTGAGTAATTGCTTTAAAATTAACTATAATTCAATTGATTAAGACTGATATGAATCGGATTTCTAAACTGCTAGTTCCCCATTTAAATGCCTCGAAATCATAAATGGTTGAGATTAGTGTTGAACTTCATGCTATAAATGTTATAACCAATTACATGCACATTTCACCCCATGTATAAATATTGAACATATGAATATACTACCTGTGATTTATTTTTAATATAAGTAAAAAAAAAATTCCTATCTTCTTCTTCTTTCCTAGTCCATGTACATGGGATGAGGCGCGAACGATATGGCCAGACCGAGTCTCTTGCGGTGGTGGCGGTGGAGGTTGCAGTTGCACTCGCAAGGGTTGCGGAAGTAGCAGAGAAGGCTACTGTTATGATTTATGAAACTTTGATTGTGCTGTATGAAATTAGAATTAAACACACACAGCAAACACACACATGCAGCTTGCAAAATAATAAAGAAGAACAAGAGGATTTACGAGGTTCAATCTCAATGTGAGATCTACATCCCCGGGAGCAATACAAGCTCCAATTCACTATAACACCAGATCAATACAGATACAATATCAGAGTAGATAATCTCAGCCCTAATTTGACGTTGTAATAATATTAGAGAGAAATTTAACCCTCACCTCTTTTTCCATTTTGACCCTCACCTCTTTTTCCATTTTGATACTTATAATTTCACTTGGCTTCTTACCAATGATCAACATATCATCTACATAAAGAAGCAACAGAATTTGACCCTCACCTCTTTTTCCATTTTGATACACACAGTAATCATAACTGCTTTTCTCAAAATGAATGGAGTGCATAAACATATCAAACCTCTTATACCATTGCCTTGGTGACTGTTTCAGACCATATAAAGACTTGTTTAATAAGCATACCATGTCTTCACCTCCAATGTGAAAACCTTCAGGCTGCCTCATATATATAGTCTCTTCCAACTCTCCATGCAAAAAAGCTGTTGTCACATCCATTTGCTCCAGTTCAAGATCAAATTGGGCAACTAGAGACAATGCAATCCTTATAGAGGTCTGTTTGACAACTGGTGAAAATATTTCATTGAAATCTATGCCCTCTCTCTGAGTAAAGCCTTTTGCAACAAGCTTTGCTTTAAATCTTGGCTTTTCAACTCCTGGTATTCCAGTTTTCAACTTGTAAATCCATTTGCAACCAACCAGTTTTTGATCTTTTGGTTTACAAACAATGCTCCAGGTAGAATTCTTCTTTAAAGATTGCATCTTATCTTCCATAGCTCTTATCCACATGTTCCTTTGTTCACATGCAATGGCTTCCTTGAATGATGCTGGTTCTCTTCCACAGTTTTCATTTTCAACAGTCAGAGCATAGGCAATAATATCAGCATATCCTAGCCTCTTAGGAGCTCTCTTTTCTCTTCTGGTTCTATCTCTGGCCAGTTGATAGTCTTGAAGATTTGTGGATTCATCTGCTTGTCTCTCCTCAGAAGTCTCTTCAGAAGCTTCTTCTGAGTTTGTAATATTATCTAAATTATCATCAACAGGATTTATCACATCATCTTCATGCTCCACCTCAAACTGTGTCTTATTCTGACATGATTCACCAGAAGACAACTCCATAGTTTTCAGTGGCATCATTTCTTCATTGAATGTGATATCTCTGCTCACAATGCACTTCTGTTTCCCAGCTTCAATACACCATAGTTTGTAACCCTTCACTCCTTCAGGATATCCCAAGAAAATGCACTTCAGTGCTCTAGCTTCAAGTTTGTCTTGTCTTAAATGTGCATATGCAGCACAACCAAACACCTTTAAATGGTCATATGAAGGTGGTTTTCCAGTCCATATTTCCTGAGGTGTCTTGAAGTTCAGAGCTGATGATGGACTTCTGTTAATAATGTGGCATGCAGTTTTTACAACCTCTCCCCAGAGAACTAAGACGCATACATCTCACCTTCTCAAGAATGGTTCTATTCATCATTTCTGCTAAACCATTCTGTTGTGGGGTTCCTCTAACAGTTCTGTGTCTTATGATTCCACTATCATCACAGAATTTGTTAAAGACTGATGACACAAACTCCAATCCATTATCAGTCCTTAAGTGTTTTATTTTCATTCCTGACTGAGTCTCCACCTTTTGTTTCCAGGTTTTAAACACTGGAAATGCTTCATCCTTTGTCTTTAAGATGTGGACCCACAACTTCCTTGACCTATCATCAATTAAGGTCAAGAAATATCTGCAACCTCCCATGGTCTCAGTTCTTGCTGGACCCCACATATTTGAGTGTATATAGTGTTGGGTTTCGGGCACGCATACGCAGCGGAAAACAAAAATTTATGCGATTTAAACGACTTTAAAACACATAAGAGCATGCCCGATAAATTAAATTCAATTAATTGCGTACCTTTGCGCTTCCAGCGAAATTAAAACAACATACATGCTAATAAATTTAACCGAATTTAAATCAATTAACATGCTCGCGTTTTAAACCAAATAACATGCTCGTAACGATTTAATCGATTACACATAATCACATAAAATCATACAAACACAAGCACGAAATCATAGTTTAAACTAAACCCTAAACGAAACTAGGGTTTCGTATATTTACCTCTTGACGCGTGAGGTAGGAGCGATTAGCACTTCGTGATTACTACGGAAACCAATCCGTAGAATCGGGGCAGCAGCGGTGCGTGGGCAGCAGCGGCGCGTGAGGTCACGGCGGCGCGTGTGGTGTACGCGCGGCTTCGGGGCGGCGCGTGGGGCAGCGTGCGGCTTCGGCTCGTGCGTTGCTCCTCGATTCTTCGATCTACAGTCTTCCTCCTCTCAGATTTCACCTCGTATACTTCGATCTACTAAATCGTGGCACTAGACACGAAGTAGTTAGAATAAAACGGAAAGAAAATAAAAGGAGAAAGAATACCGAACAAGAACCGCCGACGAACGGCCGGTTCCGGCGACGGAGCGGCGACGGTGGTGCGGTGGTGGCCGCGCGGGAGAGGGGGCGAGAGAGAGAGGGTCGGCCGCTTAGGGTTAGGGTTTGTGTTGTGTGTGCAAGGGCTATAAATCATGTATTTATAGTCCCTTGTATAAAACCCTAGCGGGCTTAAGTTGGACTGGGCCCAACTGCTTAAGCTCGTTAGTTTCTTTACTCGCTCGTATCTCTCAATTCAATGATCGAAAAATTGTAACGATTACATTTTCCGAGTCATTATAATTTCCTCGTCATTACGAGTGCCATCTCTTATTTTCCAACTTTCCAAAAGTGGAAACCCTAATTCAGTGCACTTTCTAAATTTGGAAACTTCCCGATTTAGAAAGTCCACTAAGATGTTCGCCTATTCTTTTCCTTTTCTTATTCTCATTCGTAATTCCAAATTACGAATGTTGGATTCAATCATATTGACTTCCAATCATGCAAAGATAAACTATTTTATCTCTGACCGTTTATTCAAAGATCTCATGTGCACGAGCAGTGTGACCCTCGATGGTTCAGGTGTAAGCTAGCCGTGGGCCCACAACCCTTTGTGGTCAAAACTCGTCCCCTTCGAGTTACGATTAAGATGAAGCTCGTTTCACCTTAATCACCCAACGAATCAAGATTGGCGTCTAGCAACTACGCGTCATGATTCCCTAGATACAAATGAAGTGCCTGCAAGAACCTTCAGATATAGTTAACGTACAGTACGGTCCCTTCGATTCATATGTCCCGATCGAACTAGAGGCATTGGTTCATCGAGACCTCTTTATATGTTCGATGAGGGTGCGATCGTTCCAAGTGTTGTAATCGTCACGTGCATGACTTAGAGAATCGAATTCTCTAATCATCACTCAGTCAGCTCTGGCCAGAGACTTAGAATGATGACAAACTTTCAGAACACACAGGACATCCAAGACTATTCTAGCGATCGAATCCCCGACTACAATGCACAGACCTCCCACTAGATTTCGGACTGCACGAACACTGGCCCTTGGGATGGTCCTCGGTGGAACTCAGGGACAGGTCACGATACAGCTGGTCCTCTAGTGAAGTCACGGTGATGTCTAGGTCATAAGGACTAATGGTGTACAACTATACCATAGATATCTCTACTCGATTATTGGGAACCACTTAGAGATTTCTAGGGTGAGGGAGTTCAGTGAACTCGTCAACTTACGAGCACCCACTTATGCATGCCGATATCACAATACCGTTTACTGATGAGATGCAGTACACATACACTAAGTGCTAGTCTTAATGGGAAAGGCCGATATCCTCATTAGTGGCGTAACCCTTCGACTAGGAACACGTTTAACAGTTATAATACTTAAGTAAATATCTCACGATCCTAACGATCAATTACTAGTACTTGTAATAACTGTAAGGACTATATCTATGCTTGTGACAAAGGGACAAAGATATAGAATGCCAAGATGTTTTATCATTAATACGAATGAAGGTTCGTTTATTACAATAATGAATACGAAAGACCACAGCCACATGTTGGCTTGTTGGTCACCTACTCTAACATATAGCTCAGATTGTCATGAGTTGAGTGTTGTGTTTTTCCAAATTTTACTCTCTTGGCTTTCCCAAGAATACAGTTCTCACAGAACTTTAGTTCTTCAATGTCATTTGCTTCAAGAAGTTTCTGTTTGACCAGTTCTTGGAGTCCTCTTTCACTCATGTGTGCCAACCTTCTGTGCCATAGTGAGGTTTTGTCTTGAACTGCTACATTTGCTGTATCAACAGTTGTGGTTCCATCTAATATGTAAATTCCATTTCTCAGTAAACCCTTCATGACCACTAGAGCACCCCTCAAGATTCTCATAACTCCATTTTTTGCTCTCATCTCATATCCTGCTTGATCAAGCATACCAATAGAAATGAGATTCCTCTTAAGAGCAGGAACATATCTCATTCCATTTACTTGTTTTTTCTGTCCAAAGGCTAGTTTCAGATTAACAGCTCCAATCCCAAGAATTTTGCATGCTTTATCATCTCCCAAAAGCACCATACCCTTCTCAGATTCCTTGAGCTCCTGAAACCACTCCTTGTTGGGAGTCATATGGAATGAACATCCAGAGTTCAACACCTACTCTCCAGCAGAATTAAGGTGTGATGCTACCATTGCATCAGGTGAATCAGAGTATGAGGCAAACAGCACCTCAGCAGAGTCATATCCATCTGATACAATGGATGCATCTCCTTTGTCACCTTGGTTTGAGTCACTCTTATACTTCTGAGTTCTCTCAGGGCAGAATCTTCTAATATGTCCTTCTTTCTTGCACTTATGACATCTTCTGGTGTCCTTTCCATGTGGTCTTGACTTTGATCTAGACTTTCCTCTATTCTTCTTAAACTTCTTCTTGTCAGGCCTTCCTCTTACATTAAGCCCCTCACCACTTCCATTTGAGCTTGATTCATTTCTCTTCTGAAGCTCTTTTGAATTTAGTACATATTTTACTTCTGTCATTGTAAGAGTATCCTTTCCATAGAGCATAGTATCTACTATATGCTCATAATCCTTTGGAAGTGAGCTTAATAGGATAATGGCCTGATCCTCCTCTTCAATTTTGACTCCAATAGCATGTAGGTTTAGTATAATCCTATTATACTCATCTAGATGCTTCCTGACTTCCTGACCTGTCTGCATTTGAAGAGTATAGAGTTTCTTCTTCAGATACAACCTGTTAGCTAGGGATTTCTTCATGTATATAAACTCAAGTTTTTCCCATATAGCTAGAGCTGTTGTTTCTTCAGAGACTTCACGAAGTACTTCATCACCTAGACTTAAGACCAGTGCACTATGTGCCTTAGATTGTATCTCTGGTACTGTTTTCTTATCATCTAATTTAGATAATAACTTTGCATCTAGGGCAGCAGAATGTCCTTGATGAACCAATAAGGCTTTCATCTTGATTCTCCAGAGAGTAAAATCATTATGACCATTGAATTTTTTCAAATTCAAACTTAGAATTACTCATCTTCAATAGATCTAAGTCAGGGGTGTACCTCTTCCAATTTCAGCTGCAGATCTGACTTTGTGTTGTTTGAATTAACCAGCTCCACTTCGATCAACGCTCACCGCACCACTTGTTATGATTTATGAAACTTTGATTGTGCTGTATGAAATTAGAATTAAACACACACAGCAAACACACACATGCAGCTTGCAAAATAATAAAGAAGAACAAGAGGATTTACGAGGTTCAATCTCAATGTGAGATCTACATCCCCGGGAGCAATACAAGCTCCAATTCACTATAACACCAGATCAATACATATACAATATCAGAGTAGATAATCTCAGCTGTAATCAAGCATGAGATCTGCCAGAAACCCTAAACCCCTCTCACAAGAATTTCCCTCTGCTCACAGTGTATCCCCGTATCTCCTCTGCCTCAGCTCAATGTATATATGTGGTATAAATAGAGAACTTTCTCTCCAAGTAATACACAAGAGCCATACATTTATTCCACCAATGAAAACAGCTCAAGTGTAACAAACCACATGGCTGACTCACGTGCTGAGTAGGCAACTTAAACTCACGTGACTCACACGTGATGAGAGTATATAGTGAATATACGTGTGTATTCCAGATATAGAAACCATATAATAATAGATACATTGTCGGTTGCAATGGTCGCGACGTCGGGTGCAGAGATTGCGACGTCGGCTACAACTTCGGCAGCGGAGGCTGCAGGGCGGCTTGAAGAGCTGCGGAGGAGTAGAGCATGCCGCATCATCGGCTGCAATGGTTATGACGTCGGCACCAAAGATTGGGACGTCGGCTGCAAGTTCGAAAGTGGAGGCTGTAGGGGCAGCCTTGGACTGTGCAGACTTGACACGGAATGCCTCAGCAAAGAATCCCCTCATTCCTATCCCAACATTGTCCTGACATGGTGGCGCTGTGTAACGACCTTAACCACCAGCTGAGCTGGCAGTAGTAAAACGGCGTCGTTACATTAAAGTCGCATGCCTCACTTATAAACTTGCACTTCCCTACCACGATTATTCAGTTTTTCTATTTTTTGTATTAGTTAAGTAATTCTCCAATGAGGTGCCGACACGTGGCATTCTTTGTGTATAAATAGCTGAACTAACCGAAGCAGTTAGCAGCTAAGTGGTAATTTGTAATTCATTTACATTGCATGAATAGATCGAGAGAGAATTTCCCCAAAGTCCCCAAACCCTCTGGTTCGATCGTAACAATTGGCCATGAGAGCATAGATTTTGGGAGCGCACTCTGATCAAAAATGGCAAAGACGAACGCAGGAAGAGTGGATGCAATGGAGCAGCAGTTGGCAACGATGGAGAAGCAGATGAGAGCTATGGAACAGCAGGTTGCGAACGTGTTCAGCATCCAACAGAATCTGCGATTTGAATTCAAAACTGATTTGGAAGAGAAATTGACGGAGACCACACGAAGATCTGATCTGAAATTTGACAAGATGATGAAGAAGCTGGAAGACATGAGTCGAGTGGTTGCAGGAAGCAAGGACAAGGAATCGATGCAAGCAGCTAGCACTTCTGCAAATCCAGTGCATGGAAGCAGAGGAAGACAAGAGACAGGAGACAGGTACAACTATACCATATACTATCCCTATGCATCGAAATGTTGATAACAATCACGTTGGAAACCATAATCGAGGTCCAAAATTGGATTTCCCATGATTTAATGGGGAAAACCCTAGAGGATGGCTGAGAAAATGCCAGAAGTACTTCAACTTGAATCCGATGTCCGAGCATGAGAAAGTGGAGTTTGCATCGATGTACATGGAAGGAAAAGCAGATCTGTGGTCCATGGATTATGTGGAAGGAAGAAGTCCAATGGATTAGGGCATGTTTACATATATGGTGTTAGAACGATTTTGTGAGGAAGAAGATGAGAATGTGGTGGAGAATTTCAATAAATTGTTGCAAAATGGGACTGTGAAAGCTTACAGAGATAAATTTGAGGAGTTGAAAGCCTTCATGTTGCAGATGAACAAATCTCTACCTGAGGAATATTTCATCAAGAGTTTCATCAGTGGACTCAAGGAAGAAATCAAAGGAATGGTGAAGATGATGAAACCAAAAAATCTAAAGGAAGCCATGTACACAGCCAAATTACAAGAGAAGGCTGTAGAGATCAATGGAAGAAACAGAAATGGCTTCAAACCTCAGTCAATTAGCCAATCAAATTTTAGAGAAAAAGAAAGCAACGAGTTCAACACCAGAAGCTCAACACCTCAAGTGGAAGGTAAACTTTCTCCCTTAAAGAGATTGTCTAGTGAAGAGGTGGAGGATAGAAGAATGAAGGGATTATGTTTCAACTGTGATGAAAAGTTCACTAATGGTCATAAGTGTAGAAGAGTATTCATGATCATGGCAGTGGATAGTAAAATTGAAGTGGAAACAGAAGGGGAGGAAGACTCACCAGTGGAGGAAAGTGATAATGAGTTGTACAAGATCTCAGTGTATGCCCTAGCAGGTCAAGAAACTTCCAGCACCATCAAACTGCAAGGAAGAGTTAATAATCACCCTATCACCATCTTAGTTGACACTGGAAGCACTCACACCTTCTTGGACACCAATACAGCTAAGGAATTGAACTGTGTGGTGGAAAAATCAAATTCCATGAATGTATTATTTGCTGATGGGAGGAAGATTAGCAGTGAAGAAAGGTGTAAACACTTTCAGTGGAGGGTGGGACCACACTTATTTCAAGCTAATGTCAGATTACTTGAACTGGGAGGGTGTGATCTGATAATTGGGGTAGACCTTCTCAAGTATCTTGAACCAATCACTTTCCACTACCAAGAACCAACTGCCTTACCACCTGAGAGAGGACATGAGCATCCTAATATTTTAAAACCTGGTGTGGAAGCTTTCAAAATACCCTCTTATAGGTATCCTTACATCCAAATGAAGGAAATTGAGAAGATGGTAGAGGAGATGCTGAAGAGCAAGACCATTCAGCAAAGTAACAACCACTTCTCCTCTCCAGTCCTTTTGGTGAAAAAGAAAGATGGGACATGGAGATTTTGTGTAGATTACAGAAAACTCAATGCTATCACAGTTAAGGATAGCTACCCCATCCCTCTTATATATGATCTTTTGGATGAGTTGCACGGAGCAAAATGTTTTTCAAAGATAGACCTCAGAGCTGGTTATCATCAGATTAGAGTCGAGGAGGACATACCAAAGACTGCATTTGTCACTACCTCAGGTCATTATGAGTTCAAGGTGATGCCTTTTGGTCTCACCAATGCTCCAGCTACTTTTCAGTCACTCATGATTGACATTTTTAGAGCTCGTTTGTGAGAGTTCATAATGGTATTCTTTGATGACATCCTCATCTATAGCCAATCCATAGAAGCTCATGTGCAACATCTACAGATCACTCTCAGCATACTGAGACAGCATCAACTCCTAGCCAAGTCTTCAAAATGCAGTTTTGGTCAATCTTCAGTAGATTACTTGGGCCATGTGATTTCTGGGGCAGGAGTAGGAGTGAACATCAGTAAGATTGAAGGTGTACAATCTTGGCCAATCCCAAAAAATGTGAAGGAATTGAGAGGATTCCTTGGCCTCACTGGATACTATAGGAAGTTTGTGAGACATTATGGGATCATTGCTAAACCACTGACTACCCTATTAAAGAAAGGACAGTTTGCATGGTCTCTAATAGCTGAGCAAGCATTTAAAGCCTTAAAAGAGGCCATGGTGAATACTCCAGTGCTACATCTACCTGACTTTAACAAACAATTTATAGTAGAGACTGATGCTTGCTATTATGGAGTGGGAGCTGTTCTTATGCAAGATGGCCACCCACTGGCTTACTTAAGCAAAGCATTAGGGCCAAAGAATTTGGGATTATCAGTCTATGAAAAGGATTTTTTGGCAATTCTTCTTGCAGTTCAGAAATAGAGGGATTACTTGTTGCACAATACCTTCCTCATCAGAACTGATCAAAAAAGTTTGAAGTATTTGCTGGAGCAGAAGATTTATACCCTTTGCAGCACAAATATTTGGCCAAGCTGCTAGGGTTTAGTTACAGGATTGAGTATAAAAAGGGTAGTGAAAATACAGCTGCTGATGCTCTTTCCAGAAGGGAGCATGACTCTTGCATTCAAGTTATCACTATGCTTCAACCTATGTGGTTAACTGAGGTTCATCAGAGTTATGAAGGAGATCCCTTGGCTCAAGATGCTATTGCTGCCCTCAGGTTAAGACCTTGGGATGTATCTGAATTTGAATATTTGGATGGTTTGCTCAAGTACCGAGGTAAGGTGTATGTAGGAGAAACTGCAGGTTTCAGAAAACAGATCTTATCTTACATGCATAGTTCCAGCTTGGGGGGTCATTCTGGAATCCACAACACTTTCCAAAGAGTGGTCAAGGTGTTTCGGTGGCCACACATTAAGGAGCAAGTGAAGGTGTTAGTCTCTTCTTGTGCAGTTTGTCAGCTCAATAAGCATGAGACTGTTAAAAACTCGGGGTTGCTTCAGCCTCTAGCTGTGCCCACTCAAGCATGGTCATATATTACCATGCATTTTATTGATCAGCTTCCCCTTTCTAGGGTAAAGAAGTCATATGGGTAATTGTGGACCGTTTCACAAAGTATGGTCAATTCATTGCCCTCAGCCACCCATTCAGTGCTTCATCATTAGCTCAAATCTTCATTGACACCATTTACAAACTTCATGGATTACCCACTTACATAGTCTCTGATAGAGACAAAATTTTTACCAGTACTTATTGGAAGGAGCTCTTTGGGTCATTGAAGGTTGAGTTACAACTTAGCACGGCTTATCACCCTCAAACGGATGGCCAGACTGAACGGGTTAATCAATGCTTAGAATGCTATTTGAGGTGCATGAGTAGTCATTTTCCCAAACAATGGAGTTCGTGGTTATCGTTGGCGGAGTTTTGGTACAACACCTGACATCATTCCGCCATTGGTATGTCTCCTTTCCGAGCTCTTTATGGCTATGATCCACCCCAGCTTGGCTACGGTCCACTCTTGCAGTCCAAAACGGAAGGAGTTGACCAATGGTTCAAGGATCACCACTCAGTGACTCAGCAGCTACGGGAGCTGTTGCAACGAGCTCGCGAACGAATGAAGAATCAAGCTGATAAGCATCGCAGCGAGCGTGAGTTTGCAGTTGGCGATTTGGTGTATTTGAAATTGAAGCCCTACAAACAACTTAGTCTTCACCGGAGTCCAGTTTGGAAACTTACTCCCATGTTTTGTGGGCCTTTTCCAGTTGCCCGCCGTATTGGAGCCGTGGCTTACGAGCTCCAACTGCCCTCGGATGCTAAGGTCCATCCGGTCTTTCACGTCTCGCTTCTTAAGAAGCATGTTGGAGCCGGCACACCGGTGGTTACGGCATTTCCCCCGATGACTGCTTCGGGCCAATATCTCCTGGTTCCCGTCAAAATTCTCGAGCGAAGATTGGTGAAGCCTAATAACGCCACTGTGGGTCAAGTCTTGGTTCAATGGGCTCACTTACCGGAGGCCGAAGCCACGTGGGAAGATGCTGCCGAGATTCTCCAACGTTTTCCTCAACTTCAACCATGAGGGCATGGTTGTTCTTCATGGGGGGTATGTAACGACCTTAACCACCAGCTGAGCTGGCAGTAGTAAAACGGCGTCGTTACATTAAAGTCGCAGGCCTCACTTATAAACTCGCACTTCCCTACCACGATTATTCAGTTTTTCTATTTTTTGTATTAGTTAAGTAATTCTCCAATGAGGTGCCGACACGTGGCATTCTTTGTGTATAAATAGCTGAACTAACCGAAGCAGTTAGCAGCTAAGTGGTAATTTGTAATTCATTTATGTTGCATGAATAGATCGAGAGAGAATTTCCCCAAAATCCCCAAACCCTCTGGTTCGATCGTAACAGCTCTCGATTGTTCTCCTTATCTGGTATCTGCTGCAGCGGTCCTCCAAAGGTTAATGATATCTTTCATCTCCCTCGCTTTTGCTTCATAGAGAAGTCCTTCCATTTTTCTTGCAAATTTTAAAGCAGTTTATAATCGTTCAAAACGAACAAAATGTACTCACAATTCTATACAATATCATGATCAAGTATTGGAAGGAAAATCGATTTTTCAAACTTAAAACCCTTCATACAATCTTCACAGTTGGCTTTTAATTGGAGATGTCCGGGAAGCTACAACTAATTAACTCTCTCGAAATAAATCAAAGTTTGTTTGATTGGTTTATAAATTATAAATGAAATCATACTATTACTTATACAACTTTCAATTTTAGGGGATGGTAGTGATCGATGTAATCATACGGTTGTCAATAACTCTCTATATTATTCCATGAAAGTTCTATGTACATCCTAAAACTTAACTACAATAAACAGATTTCAAAACAGTTTGTAATAATTTCTATAACTTTCTAAGAACTTCATGCTTTCGTCACTTTCTTTTGCTAGTTATATTGTTCATGGGTTGAAATTGACTACCAATGATGTTAATTTTTTTTATTAATTTATAAATCATTTTTGTTGATCAGTGAATACATTAATGTTGTGTTGATCAATCAATACTATAACATTAATTTTGGTCTGTTAACACAACCAAAATAAATAAATTAAGCCAACATTGGCCAGTAGTCAAAACTTGTAATTTGAAATTAAATTAAGATTTCAAATAATAAATTGGATTTAAAGGGGCAAGAGTAATTTTATCATAAAAATCATGATTGCTTTTAATTGTATTTGTAAAACATAAAAAATGGATGAAATTAATTCAATTGTAAAGTTTTTTTATGAGATTACCCCTTAGAGAAAAAAATGAAAAGAACAAGTCCATTATGCAGCGTTTGGATTGAGGTATTTTAAATAAAAGAATTTGATCTTACTCCAAATACGATCTCTTAAGTATGCGAATATTTCTTTGTGAGTGCGGACTATAGAGCATGGCATACCGAGATATCTCTTAAGTACGCGAAAATCTCTTTGCGAGTGCGGCCTATAGAGCATGGCATACCGAGATATCTCTCGTGGCGATCAACCACCTTGAACCCTAAGATATTGCTAATCAGATTGCGGCGTAGTAGGAATAAAAACCATCGTTGATTTATCGATATTGATTTCTTGTCCTGATGTTCGGGCATACTTCTCAAGGATAAATCTTAGAGAGCGGACGTTCAATTCTGAGGCACCAGATCACAAAAGAATAATGTGTCATCTGCGAAGCATAAGTGTGAAATGGAGGGAGCCGTCGGTGCAATTTGAATCCCATGAAGTCCTCCATAGTAACAACTTTTTTTGCTAGGGTTGTAAGTGCTTCCGTACAACAGATAAAGGGGTAAGGAGACAATGGATCCCCTTGTCTGCGCCACCGAACCAAACTGAGAACCATTAAAGAGAAAAGCGTAAGAAACCGAAGATACGCAAAACATGATTAGCTCAATAAATGAAGTGTGTAAATCGAAACGAGCAAGAATTTTCTGAATAAACAACCATTCAATTCTATCGTAAGCTTTACTAATATCTAATTTGATAGCCATATAATTCTTGCAGTTATTCAAGTTTGTCTTAATAAAGTGGTTCACTTCAAATGCAACAAGCACATTATCGGTAATAAGGCGTTTGGGGACGAATGCTGATTGGGTTGGAGAAACTAACTCATTAAGGACCAATTTAAGTCTATTAGCAATAACCTTAGACCCAAATTTGTAGATGACATTACAAAGGCTATTGGGTCTAAATTCAGTAATACGCTCTGGTTGCCGCACTTTCAGAATTAAAACAATATAAGTAAAGTTGAAACGAGGAGGAAGAAATTTATTGTTAAGAAATTTAAGAACACAAGAAATCGCATCCGAACCCAAGATATGCCAAAATTTGGTGTAAAATGTGACAGGTAAACCATCCGGACCAGGGAATTTGAAAGGGGTCATTTGGGAAATGGCCCGATTTACCTCATTTGCAGTGAAGGGACGGGAAATGATGTGACCAGCCGCGCTAGAAATCCTTCGTTCAATACATTGCATCACCTCATCTATTCCCTCATCTATAGGACTCGTCGTTTGAAAAATGTGACTGAAGTAATCCGAAATAATCCTCTCAATACCCTCCGTTTTGTTTCTCCACTCACCCGAACTATCCTTGATTCGGTCTACATGGTTGGCGCGATGTCTCTCGGTAGCTTTCGCGTGAAAAAAACATGTATTACGGTCTCCATCTCTCATCCATTGCGCCCGACTCCATTGTCTCCAATACATATCATTATCGGTATCCAATTGCTCCAACTCCGTTCTCAAATTCAGTTTCCTCTTTGCTGATCTTGGTTTGGGGTCCAATATGGAGGGAGTGAAGTTTCTTGTGTATCTCTTCGATGCACCGTTGTGGTGATGTTACGTCTAAGGCGGGAAAGAAGGTTTTGATTAAGTCAGTTTTACAATCAATTCCCACCTATATAATGAGTTGTTTTTTGCTTCCAATTGGGTTACTACAAGAAATTGAATCAGCTATCCGAAGGTAATGGTGGGGGAATGGGCGAAACAAGGGTATAGCATGGTTAGCGTGGCATAAGTTGTGCTTGCCGAAAAAAGATGGTGGAATTGACTTTAGGGAAATGAAATGCTTTAATCTCGCGCTCTTAGCAAATCAAGGATGGCGACTTGCCTATCAACCCGACCTGCTGCTTACTCAAGTCCTAAAGGCCAAATATTTTCCTATAGGTGATTTTTTCTCGGCTGACATGGGCATCCGTCCATCAGCCACGTGGAGGAGCATCTTGGCAGCACGACAACAACTCAAAATGGGTGTTCGGTTTAGAATTGGTGGTGGCTCCACGACGTCTATCTGGGGAGATGAGTGGATCACGAAATATGGAAACTTCAAGGTGATTACCAAGAGGCCGATTGACAGTTCTTTCCCGGATTCTGTGGCGGACATCATTGACCCTCTCACCCACTCGTGGAATATTCCCCTTATCGAACAACTTTTTTGGCCAATTGACCGTGCGCGAATCTTCTCGGTCACCATCGGAGGGCCCAATACTCTTGACCGTCTAATTTGGCACTACTCACCGAAAGGAAACTTCACCATAAAATCTTGCTACAAACTCAATTTGGCGATTTTAAGTGCTAGAAACAGAAATGCAAATCGAGAAGGCCAGGTTTCAAACATGCATGAGTCCTCTCTTGAATCCACGATTTGGCATAGTAAATTACCTCAGAAAGTGCGAGTATTTCTATGGCGCGCGAGACAAAATATAATTCCGACAGCTGTTGAACTTTTCCGGCGTAAGATAGGGACGTCCCCTTCTTGCTTGAGATGTGGAGCGATCGAAACTTTCATGCATGCGATTATAGAATGCGAATATATTAAGGATGTATGGCAGAGCTATCCATTTCAGACCTTGTGTTTGGGTCCCTCTCAAAATTTTGAGTGCTGGCTAAATCATATGGAAAACACTCTACAAGAAGAGCAACTACTGTTGGGTCTCATTGTCTGTTGGAAGCTTTGGGATTAGAGATGGCAATTTGACCCGCCCCGACGGATCCCCGCCCCGAAAAAAAATGGGCCGGGTATGGGGATTGAAATTTTTTTTTGACCGGGTACGAGTACGGGGATGGGTTTGCCTATACCCGCCCCGTATCCGTCCCTGTACCCGCCCCCCATTATTTATATATATAATATATATTTTTTAATTATTATATTAAATATAAATAATTAAAGAGTAGTGATATATTAAATATTAGTTAAAAATGGGGATTTTAGGTTTCCATTATATAATTAAATATTAGTATTATAATTAAATATTGATTTATTTGTTGAAATAAACCTTTTAAGTAAATTGCATATTTATTTATTAAAAAAAAAATAAAAAAAATAGACGGGGATTTTTACCCGCCCCGATACCCGTGGGGATTTTATGGGGCGGGTATGGGGATTCTTTTAATACCCGTGGGGATTTTTGACGGGGATGGGGATAGGAATTTCCATAGCGGGGCGGGGATAGGGATTGCAAAACCCGCCCCATTGCCATCCCTATTTGGGATGTGCGCAATCAGACTTTGCATGGCGAAGAAACGACGGCCAAGGAAAATATTATCAAGTGGTGTGTAGATTATCTCAACCTGTTGAAACAAGCGAATACCATTCTGCACAATAGCCATCGTCCATCACACCCATCCACGTGGCTACCTCCGACGCAAGGCTTTATCAAACTCAACGTGGACGCGGCATTTCCGGTGGGTAAGGATTTCTTTGTTACTGTTTCGGTTGCTCGCAATTGGCTTGGTGAATGTGTATGGTGGTCGGTAGAAACATGCATAGGTCGACCTTTGCCAGTCCATGGTGAAGCAAAAGCGGTGCTTCAAGCGTTAAAGTTAGCTCGAAGTAAAGGATGGTAATCAATTATTATCGAAGGCGATTACTTACTAGTGTTGGAAGCACTTAGAGAGCAGGATCACAGTCATGTATCATTTGATGCCTTGATAGAAGAGACTTTGAGTCTGGCTAATATTTTTCGTCATGTTTTGTTTCAATTCATTAAACGTGCTGGAAATAGTCTAGCTCATGCTTTAACTAAATTGTATGATAACTCCTGCTTGGAAGGGACTGATCTTCCCCCAAAGTTGGCACAGTTTGCCTAATAATATGGTTGTTTCATTTAAAAAAAATAAATGAATTTGAAATGAATTCAAATGGAAAGAATTTGAAATGACTTAAATTATAATAGATTTAAAATCCATCAAGATGTCTAACAAATAAAAACGAGGGCGATGAATTTGAAATCAATTGTCAAATGACTTGATCCAAACAACATCAGCGGATTTATTATTATGGATTCTAAACTAAACTGTTCTCTCAAATCCTTCCATCAAAATGCTCGTTAGAGAATTTCGTTTACTTGCATTTTAATTTTCGCAACCGATAAATTTTTAAATAAATGGCTTGGCCTTTTCCTATTTTAATTTCTTTTTTATTATTATTATTATTACTAGCAATTAATTGTATTGGAGAAATTTTAAAAACTTAAAATGTTGCATTGACTCTTAAATTGTTATTAATATATTAAATAATTTGACTAAAAAAAAAAGGAAAATGGACGGGTTGCAAATAGCCAAATATTGAAAGGGGAGAAGCAAAAAAATTGCATCAAGATCCAATACAGATCATAAATTTGAATACCACGCGCTAACCCATCAGCGCCAATTCAGGCATTCACACACGAATTTTCACAAGCAAAATAAAAAAAGAAACAAGAAAAAATCAATTTCACACTCATTTTCACTAAACCCTAGCCTTACCGAATCCGAATTCTGATCGACCGCAGGTACGTTTATCTCTGCGCAATTTCACACGATTTGCACCGGCGTTCTGTACATTCCGCTCGCTGTAGATTTATTCATCTGAATTTCCGTATGTAATGCTAGATCTGGATTGTATCTTCTGTTGTTTGCACACTCGCGCACACACACACACACACACTGGTATTGATTTTTAGGATCTTTTGGCATATATGATTGTGGGATCATTCTGTGCGATGGTGATCATATAAAAAGGTTATCTTGATTCTTGAGGAGTGTAATTAGATTGTTTTCGGCGTACCGATTGCGAGATCATTATTATCTTTCGGAGTATAAATTCGAGTTTTTTGGCGTACGATTGCTATGTATCTTATTTTAATGTAACAGTCCAGCATAGTTTCGACACTGTATTGCTATTGTATGTGTCTGTAAACTGTTGAGACGTTAATTAGTTAAACGATTGCAATGTGCGTCCTGTTTTAACGTAACGGGCGGGGATAGTTAACTTTTGGAAGAACGGTATTTAATTAGTTAATTAACTTTTTTTCTAAAAACAGTTCCCATGCCGGTTTCTGAGGTGTTTCTTCTCCAGTCGTAAAGGTAATTTGGAAAGAAGGTTAATCGAAATGTTAACGGTGAATTATATAGCCTTGATTAATTATTTTAGCAACTGTTCTTAAGGATATCATTTTGCTTATGGTGCTTGTAAATCCTTGTGTTTTCTCATTAGATTGTGATTTGGTTTCTAATTTTGGTGCCGCGTCAGTTATTTAAACTCTAATGGATGTAGTTTTTGCTGTTTGTTCATTACATGTTGGTACTTGGTAAAGATATAGATACATTCATCCATATCCCTCTGCACATGCATAAATCATGTGGATATATATAGATACATATATTTGGACGCATATATAACCTTATGATTCGTTCGCATGTGGACGGAGATATGTTTATATTCTAACAAAGTTATTAATGTCGAACATGGTATCAACTCTACTGTGTCTATATCTATCGTAAGTCTACACAATATTTTATCGACTGATTCTAATGAATTTTCCATTTGCAGACTTCATTGTTTTTTCAAATGCCATCAGTTTGTAGGGTTCAGCACGTTTGACGGCAATTTCTCTCCGTTCCTTTTTTTAACAAATGGCGTTGCCTCTGATGTCGAAAAGGAAATTACATGCTGCTCTTATATTATTGGTCCAAATATTGCAAGTCTGTAATGGCTTTTATCTGCCTGGAAGCTATATGCACACATACTCAACTGGAGACGAAATATACGCCAAAGTCAACTCTTTAACCTCCATCGAAACCGAGCTTCCATTCAGCTATTACAGCCTTCCTTATTGCCAGCCTATGGGTGGCATAAAAAAAAGCGCCGAAAATCTCGGTGAGCTACTTATGGGAGACCAAATCGACAACTCTCCATACCGTTTCCGAATGAATGTGAACGAGACTGTATTCCTATGCACAACTCCCCCACTGAACGAGGAGCAGGTCAAACTCTTAAAACAGAGAACACGTGACATGTACCAAGTCAACATGGTTCTTGATAATTTGCCTGCTATGAGGTTTACAAACCAAAACGGGGTTAAAATACAGTGGACCGGTTACCCAATTGGATACAATCCCGAAAACAGCAACGATGATTACTTTATCAATCATCTCAGGTTTAGGGTTTTGATCCACGAGTACGAAGGAGTTGGTGTGGAGATAATCGGAACCGGAGAAGAAGGCATGGGCGTAATTTCCGAAGCCGAGAATAAAAAGGGATTAGGGTACGAGATTGTCGGATTCGAGGTAGTACCTTGTAGCGTAAAATACGATCCAGACAAGATGGCAAAAATCCACATGTACGACAACATAACATCGGTGAGCTGTCCGCACGAGCTCGACAAGTCCCAGGTTATAAAGGAGCAGGAGAGAGTGTCGTTCACTTACGAGGTCGAATTCGTAAAATCCGACATACGGTGGCCCTCTCGGTGGGACGCTTATCTCAAGATGGAAGGCGACCGAGTCCACTGGTTCTCGATTCTCAATTCTTTAATGGTGATTTTCTTTTTGGCGGGAATCGTTTTCGTCATATTCTTACGAACGGTGAGAAGGGATCTCACGAGGTACGAGGAGTTGGATAAAGAAGCTCAAGCCCAGATGAACGAAGAACTTTCCGGATGGAAGCTTGTGGTTGGAGATGTCTTTAGAGAACCTTCTAACTCGAAATTACTTTGTGTGATGGTTGGAGATGGGGTTCAAATTACCGGAATGGCGGTTGTCACTATTGTTTTCGCCGCCCTCGGTTTTATGTCGCCCGCTTCTCGAGGCATGTTGCTGACTGGGATGATATTGTTGTATCTATTCCTCGGAATCGCCGCTGGTTATATAGGTGTAAGAATGTGGAGGACTATTAAAGGCTCGTCCGAGGGTTGGAGATCGGTTTCTTGGTCTATTGCGTGTTTTTTTCCAGGGATTGTTTTCGTTATCCTAACTTTCTTGAATTTCATTCTATGGGGAAGTAAGAGTACCGGAGCGATTCCGATTTCGTTGTATTTCATACTTCTGTCTCTCTGGTTCTGTATTTCGGTACCACTCACCCTCTTGGGGGGGCATTTAGGGACAAGAGCCGAGCCTATTCAATTCCCTGTAAGAACGAATCAGATCCCTCGAGAAATCCCTTCCCGAAAATACCCCTCGTGGCTTCTTGTTCTTGGTGCGGGGACTCTTCCATTCGGGACCCTTTTTATCGAGCTCTTCTTCATCTTATCGAGCATTTGGCTCGGAAGATTCTATTACGTGTTTGGTTTTCTTCTCATTGTCCTTACGTTGTTGGTGGTTGTCTGTGCTGAGGTTTCGGTTGTCCTGACTTACATGCATCTGTGTGTGGAGGATTGGATGTGGTGGTGGAAGGCGTTTTTTGCATCGGGTTCGGTTTCTCTTTACGTGTTCTTGTATTCGATCAATTATTTGGTCTTTGATCTGCAGAGTTTGAGCGGCCCTATTTCTGCTACGCTTTACATCGGGTATTCTTTGATAATGGCGATTGCTATCATGCTTTCTACTGGCACGATTGGATTGCTTACGTCGTTCTACTTTGTTCACTACCTTTTCTCGTCGGTGAAAATTGATTGAAGTGGCGTAGCGTAATCTCGATTTTTTCGGAGCTTTTTTTTTTCTTTCTAAGCACATTTATTTATTTATTCATAGGGATGTTTTTACCAATGTTTCTTGATACTAGATACTTCTCTAGTAACTTCTGTTTCAATATAATTGTGTCCTGAAAGGTTCTTCCTTTTATTTATGTCCTTATGGTTAATTTTCTAATAATATTTACTAGTTCATGCAAATCATTTCGGAGGATAGATATACATTAAAGGTGTAATAAATGGGTTAAATTGATAAAAAAAAATGGTAACTAAACCATTCAATAATATCGTAAATCCCAAAACATAGATTAAAGTGTAGGGTTGTAAATCGGACGAGTACGAGCTGAAATCTCTTTAGTCGAAAGTTTTAGGGCTCAAGTCCAAGCTCATCGGAGAGTCTCGCAAGGATTCGATCACCTAAATAAGTTTGATTTTTGAATTTAGTATTACAATTAATACTTTATCATATTTTTATATAAAAAAAAATTAATAAGTATAATTAATTCTAAGTATTATTATGTATGTTAAACATAATTTCTTAAATATCTTAACACTCTTATCATTTGAATTGTAAGTATCCTTGATAATATTGTTATGTATACTTCATTAATATATATATATATATATATAAAAGAAACTCACGAGCCAGCTTATGAACTTTCTAAGAATAAAAATTGAGCTCCACCTCGTGATTTCGAGGTCATATTTCTCTGAGTCGACTATGCTCATTTACATCCCAAATCTTCAATTTCTTCCGATGGTTCTTGAAATACTAGTTTAATAACATGGTTTATCTTGAGCAACTAGACTTGTAGATACACATACCCGACCAGATACTCCGACGCGCAAGTTAGTCGGGAAAGACAGTTCAAGAAAGAGTAAGATAAAGCTGGAAAATGAAAAGATAGAAGACGTTATAATGTGATAGAGAAAAAAAAAACGTGAATTGTGTATGTTTGCAATGTTTATATACATGGATGTCCTCCAATGAAATAGAACTCCTCCAAGTCGAGCCGTGTTGTCGAGCCGAGCCGAAGCTAGCGGAGATAAGCCATTCGCTTGAACCCATCAAACACGGGTGATTTTGCAGTATAGATCTAAACAACTAACCATCCATAGAACACAAAAACACATGGATGTTTGTATGCAGTTATGTGTAGACTCATAGTGCAAAATTGATAAGAATATGAATAGTCATGATATAATAAATTTCTATACATATCAATCCGATTACAGAGGTCAATATATAGGAGTATACAAACTCTATTCTAGAGAGAATATTGACTAGCATATTTTATCCTAAATTCAAGGGAAATATATAAGAATAATATACAGTAATTATCGGTTGATAATTATACATAAATGGGCACTAATTACGGGATTTGTTCCAACACTCCCCCTCAAGTTGGCGAGTGAATATCATGAAGTCCCAACTTGTCTCTTAAATAATGAAATTGCTCACTTCCTAGAGGCTTGGTGAAAATGTCTGCAAGTTGTGAACGTGATGGAAATGAAGTCGATATGACTCCAGTTTGTAGCTTTTCTCGCACAGTATGACAATCAATCTCTATGTGCTTAGTTCGCTCATGGAACACGGGATTTTTAGCAATATAGATAGCTGCTTGATTGTCACAAAATAGAGTCGTTGGCTGATTTTGTACGATCTTAAGGTCTTGCAAAATGTATCGTATCCATGTGATCTCCAAACACGTTGTAGCCATAGCTCGATATTCTGCTTCAGCGGATGATCGGGCCACGTTAGTCTGCTTCTTTGATTTCCAAGAAATTAATGAGTTACCTAAAAATACACAATATCCTGAAATAGATCGTCGAGTCACTGTGCACCCTGCCCAATCCGAATCACAATAGGCCTTCAACGTTAGGTCGTTAGATGATGAAAAAAGTAATCCTTGACCACGATTGCCTTTAATGAATCTCACCACCCTTAAAGCAACTTCCCAGTGAGGTTTTCGTGGATTTTGCATAAATTGACTAAGAATTTGTACGGAGTACAATATATCAGGCCTTGTTACTGTAAGGTAAATCAATTTTCCGACAAGCCTTCTATACTTGGTAGGATCAAGTAGTAATTCACCATCATCAGGCTTCAACTTCAAATGTTCTTCCATTGGAAATGATTGAGGACGAGATCCCAATAACCCAGTATCCTTCAAAACATCCAGTGCATATTTCCTTTGAGAAATAAAGATTCCTTTTTGGGATCGAGAGACTTCTATGCCAAGAAAATACTTTAGGTTACCAAGATCCTTGATGCGGAATTGTCGAAGGAGGAACTCTTTGAGGGACTTAATAGCATGCTCGTTATTTCCAGTGACAATAATGTCATCAACATAGATAAGGACATCAGTAAATAAACTTCCTTGAGATTTTGTGAATAAGGAATAATCGGCCTTTGATTGCTTGAATCCGGCTCTTTGGATGGCATTTGAGAATTTTGCAAACCAGTTACGTGAAGCCTGTTTTAATCCATAGATGGATTTATTGAGCCGACATACAATATTCTCCCCCTGTCGGTGAAGACCAGGAAGAACCTCCATATATACCTCTTCATCTAGATCGCCATGGAGAAACGCATTTTGAACATCCATTTGATGAAGAAACCAGTTACGTGACGCGGCAATGGATAAAAGGCACCTCATGGTAGTGAGTTTAGCTGTAGGAGAAAAAGTTTCCAAGTAATCCATCCCCTCAATTTGTGTATAGCCTTTAGCAACAAGTCGAGCTTTGTATCGTTCAATCGAGCCATCAGAGTTGTATTTGATCTTATAGACCCATTTACAACCAATCGGCCGATGTCCAGGAGGTAACGGGACAAGTTTCCAAGTGTTGTTATGAGTAAGAGCATCAAGTTCAGATTGCATAGCATCTTTCCATTTTGGATCGAGAATTGCCTGAGAATAGTTAGTGGGCTCACGGTGGCTAGAAATAGTTGCAAGAAAAGAAATTTGAGATGGAGAAATGCGTGAATAAGATAAAGAACGAGAGAGAGGGTGTCTTGTACCTCGATGAAGACCAGGCAACGGAAATGACGATTGGTGGGGTTTTGCTTGAGCGAAGTTCATAGAGTAATCTGCATGCCAAGCGGGGCGAGTGCGAGAACGATCTGACAGACGAGTTATGGGTGTAGGGTGTGACTCAACGAGGGGTGATTCTACTGGTTCAGTATTAGGAGTAGACGACTCAGGTAGTTGAACGATTGGAGAAGTCGATTCATTGGAACTAGGAATATCAGTAGTAATGGATAATTTATTATCAAGGATTGTAGGTGTGGGGACTGTGTTTAATGGATAAAGATGGGGAATCACTAGGGTTGGGTAATGGTAGGAGGTTTGTTTGGAAAGGAAATATATGCTCATGGAATTTGACATCTCGGCTGACAAAAAATTTCTTGGTTTCTAAGTCAAATAATTTATAACCTTTTTGACCGGTAGGGTATCCAACAAAAGTACAACGATTCGCACGGGGTTCAAACTTGGTGATAGGGTGAACAACAGTGGCATAACACAGGCAACCAAAAACACGAAGATGTTCATACGATGGTGAACGATGATATAAACGTTCATATGGGGTAACATTAGACAGAAGTGACGTTGGTAAACGATTAATTAAATAGACAGCGGTTTGTACGCATTCCCCCCAAAAAGTAATAGGTAAATGAGATTGAAAGAGAAGAGCTCTAGCAACTTGTAAAATAAGACGATGCTTGCGCTCGACGACTCCATTTTGTTGTGGAGTGTAAACACAAGAACGTTGAAATTCAATTCCTTTTGTGAGAAAAAAATTGCATAAGGAAGTGAATTCTTTGCCATTATCGCTACGAATCCTTTTGATTTTAGATTTAAATTGAGTTTCAATAAATGTAAAGAAAGACATGAGCAAGGTAGAAACATCAGATTTTGATGTCATTAAAAATACCCATGTGCATCGAGTAAAATCATCGACAATTGTTAAAAAATAATGTGCGCCTGCATGTGTTGAAAATTTATGTGGACCCCAAATATCGCAATGAATTAATTCAAAAGGTAAATTTGAAGAAATTTTACTTGAGGGGAAAGGAAAACATGTTTGTTTAGCAAGGGGACAAATATCACAAGTACTATTGGAGGATGTATTATAAGATAAAAGAGACTTAGACACTAGACGCAGACATGCAGAAGATGGATGACCAAGGCGATTGTGCCATATATGGCTGTTGGTGTGGGCATGGTACACGGCAGGTGAATTTGAGGTTGGTGTCATGAAGTAAAGGCCTCCGCGTTGCTTACCCCAACCAATCATCTTCCCCGTATCCAAGTCCTACAAGACACAATGATTTGGATATAGAAGAGCGCAACAGTTCAAAGACTTAGTAATCTTACTAGCAGATATTAAATTTAATTGAAAAGAAGGCACGTGGAGTACATTTTCTAAAACAATGTCCTTATTAAATAAAATTGTGCCAGTGGAGGTAATTGGGGCAGTAGTGCCAGTAGGTAAATTGACATGGGGTATTTTTGTTTTATCTGTTTGAATAAGTAAATCGGAGTTAGAAGTGATATGATCCGTGGCTCCACTATCTAAAATCCAACAATGCGTCGAAACAGAATCAAGAGAGGGAGAATTATCCAGACCTGCGGCGTTGGCATATACATCACTCTTACTCTTAGACATGGTGGCCATGGCAGCGGTTAATTGTTGAATCTGATCATTGGATAAGTCTGGGCAGATCGCTTTCAAATTTGAGCCAAGAGAAGGGTGAACATTGGTACTTTCTTTTGGATGGACCACCATATTATCCATGTTAAAAGGCGTAGCTGTAGTAGCATGTGCAGCGGAATAGGTTTGGCCTTGAATTTGATGGCCCGGTAATTTAGCACGCCTTGATTTGTATTGAGGATCGTATTTCGGTTTGAAACTTGGACCATGTCTCGGGTGTCCAGGTGGAAATCCATGGAGTTTATGACATGTACCAATAACATGACCATCCTTTTTGCAATAATGACAAAAGAAATCTTCAGATTTTGAAAATGAATTACCAGCAGATTTTTGAGTTATTTTGGAAGTCCTTAGAGCTGCTGCCACAGAAAAATTATCGGTGAGAGAACCACTTCCAACCTCTCGTTGTTTCTCCTCTTGAGTCACCATATTATATGCTTCTCGGATGTCCGGGACTGGTTTCAAGAGTAGTATTTGGCCTCGAACAGCCTTGTATGAATCGTTGAGTCCCATAAGAAATTGCATTAATCGATCTTCTTTATGATATGCATCTCGATTCTTCTTTTCATCACATTTACAACAATCACATGAGGAAGGGGGGCGATAGGAATCGAGTTCATCCCAATATCCACGCAATTTTGTAAACTAATTTGCCACTGTCATACTTCCTTGGACATGAGATGCGATGGACTGTTTTATTTCAAAAATTCGTGGAAGATTACCTTGGGAGAAACGAGCCCGAAAATCTTCCCAAATATGTTGGGCAGTAGGAGCAAAAAGAACATTTGGAACAAGATCTGGTGAAACAGAGTGTGAGAACCACGAAATCAACATATGATTTGCACGTTCCCATAAGATATATTCTTCGGGATGTGTATTTTTGGAGGGTTTCTTAAATCTTCCATCGATGAAACCCAATTTATTTCGGACCGAAAGGGCGACCTCGACGGACTTGCTCCACGTAGCCCAATTATCGCCATTAAGTAATTGAGATGAAAGTGAGATGGAAGAATTATCAGAATGGTGAAAATAGTAGCAATTGGATGGGTCAAGGGTGTCTGCTGATTTGGTAGGAGTTTTATTGTCTGCGGGATTTGTCATGTGGAATGGAGTAGATATAAAATAAGATTAAAATAATGTAATGAGAATTTGAATTGAATGGAAAGAAATAAGAGTGCGATAGCTTTTGTATAATGGTGAACTGATGGGGTTGGAAAAAATATTTTTATGAATATGTGGAATAGTGGTTCTGTGAAGGAATTATGATGAAGATATATAGAAGAGGGTCAGCGATGGTTTCTCCAGAGTCTAGAGAAGAAAATGATCGTTCTTAGGCTGATACCATGATAAGAATATGAATAGTCATGATATAATAAATTTCTGTACATATCAATCCGATTACAGAGGTCAATATATAGGAGTATACAAACTCTATTCTAGAGAGAATATTGACTAGCATATTTTATCCTAAAATCAAGGGAAATATATAAGGATAATATACAGTAATTATCGATTGATAATTATACATAAATTGGCACTAATTACGGGATTTGTTCCAACAAGAATCACCCGTTGCATTTCATCAAACGTAACATTTACAAAACTCAGATCAGTTGGGTGGGCCCCATGCAAATTAATAAATAATAATATCATAGAGGAGGGGTATGGGCCTTTTCCCCGCATCTTAAAAGTGGGGCCCATTTGTCAATGAATTTGGCCCATATTCAACTGACGGCGACGTTTTATCAAGCAGACATCCACGAGCATCCACGTACCGACTTTGTTGGACTCCATTAATATTGATTGACCAACTTACCCCCGAAATCCGAAACTCACCCCTCCTCACTCATTATTAAAACTCTCCTTAAAATAACTTCCAAAAAAAAATAATCAAGAGTACTAATCAAGTTCAATCAATAACTTTTTTCTTTCTTTTGTCTGTGAATTTAAAGGATTGTATAAATAAAATAAAATAAAAAAATTGGAAATTTATTGCATTCGTATCCTAATTGAGGCTAATTAACCACGCCCGTGCTGACGTTCAAGTTGGACGTTCCCTACCTAACCACGTTTTTTATTTCTTTTTGTATAATTATTGGAAATGTAAAATTACTTTGTGTATATGCATTCGATAAACTCCTTTTCGAACAATTATATCTATTTCAATACGATAAATTTTTTGATGAGGTTATAAGTTCTTAAATATCTTATAAACTCTTTTTAACAGTTTATAAGCTTTGCCGAAAAAACTTCTTAGTTAGAATTGATTATAAGATCTTGTAAAATAGTTTATGTAATGAAGGGTTTGTATTTGTAGATGCTACACCTGATGAAATATACTAGATGATCTTGAACCGCTGATCTACACACACTTATGTGTACATGTGTTTAGTATAATTATTTATACTATACTAAAATTGATTATAAGATCTTGTATAGTTTACGTGGTGCTGCTTTTTTAGATGCCACATCTGGTGAAATACACATGATGATCTTGAACCACTGATCTATACACACTCATGTGTATGTATTTTTAGTGAGTAGTTATTTATATAGATCAACGGTTCAAAATCATCCAATGTGTACACCAGGTATAGCATATCATAGACATGTACTGCACTGAGCACCGATTACTATATTCTAATTTTATAAAAATATTGGAAATTGCTTAAGGGTAATTCTGTAATTAGATACAATGGCGATGTCATGAGAGGTGACTTTCAATCAGTTCAGACAAATAATAAAATATTCTTTGAATTATTGTATATACTTTATTTTTTTGATAAGTTTGAATTATTGTATATACACTTCAACCACTTTCAAAAAGCATTATGAAAAAGAAAAATATAATAAAATAAAAAATAAAAATAAAGCTCAACAGAGAATTGGAGAAAACACAGAACCCATACTTCCTCTCTCCCCTGAGATATATGATTTTTTAATTCCAGGAAAAAATATATATATTTATTATTATATTGACACACACACACACACACATATTGAATATTGTGTTTATCATGCATGTGCATGCGTGGCACTTGTCTGAATATATATATATTATATAATCCACACATACAGAACTTTTTTTTTTCAATTGTAGGAATTTAATTTTCATTTCAATCTTGGAAGATAAGCTTTTTAGCAGGTTTGCTTGTTTGACTCTCTTTCTTTCTTCTTTTCTGTATCATTATATGAATTTATGTTTGTATCTATGTATGTATGTATGTACGTATGTATGTATGTATCATGTATGTATCTATACATTGTGCTTCAAGAATCTTCGATTTTGTTTCTGAAATTCAAATTCACTGCAGAATTGTCCGATTTTATTCGTTCAATTTTAGTTTGTTAATTGTTATTATTTTGAATGTTCTTCCATAAATTTATTGGCCGTTTCAATAAAAAAAATTAAAAATTAAAAAAAAAAAATCCATCTCGACAGTAGAATAAAGAGTAAAGACTTATTGTTGATCATTTTTAACAATGTTAATTTATTTATTTTTTCAGTGCATTGTTCAATTGAAGAAATTCTGAGTTTAATACTAATTTGCTGCAGTTTTGGGGTGACTTCAATTATTTGTGGGATTATATAATAATCGAAAAATGAGAGGAGTTATTCGGGCCGTAAGGCAATTCAGACAAGCTTTTCGGGCTTACGATGGATCTGCAAAAAGAAAAGATTCTTGGTTCAAAATGAATAGCTGCTCTGTTTTCAGCTTAGAAAGAAATACGTACATTTCTCGATATCGACATCCGTCGTATACAATGTCTCGATCTATTTCGGCTGATGCAGCTAAAGTTCCTAATGGAGGTTGCTTTATGATTTTCAATTTATCGATTTTTTTTTTAAGTTTATTAATAATTTGTATGCAATTATATAGCCTTATATAAGCATCGAGTTTATAACGATTTTTCACTCTTTTTTATATATTATTTTTTTCAGAAATAAATGGAGATGGACCTCTTATGGAATACGAGCGGAGAATTGCTGCTGGTGAACTTGTCGATGGAGATGCTTTCCAAGTTGGTTATTTTATTTAATTTTTATTAAGTTGGTTTTATTGCTTATATATTGAGACGATAATTTTAAGTTTTAAATTGTGATATTTGGTTAATGTAAATGCAATTGGAGTAGTACATTTTTTTCTAGTACCGATTGTACGAAGTACGAACCATACTGTTTTCCGAAAACCAATAACTAAAAGGAGAGAATCTTTTATTAATTCAAATTATCATATTCCATTTATTTTATTTATTTTCTTCCCTAAGAAGATGAATTAATTATGAATTTGCAGTTAGGTACATTAGGAGAGCTTCAAAGACTATACGATGAGCTCGTTGAAAACGCTAAAACTTGCCGTTTGGATAGATATGCCACTTCGGAGAAAGATGGGAGGTATTTCTTTGGCGCCACGAGTTTTCCTATTTTTTGCTCAATTTATCAATTTTCATTACTTTGTAGGGTATTTTGATAATATAATTTTTTTTTCGACACATATTTTTATTATTTGTCACTTTTGATATATTTTTTGTAGGAGTAGATGGTTGTGGTCTCGTTTCATCCCTCAAACTTCGCATGCAAAAGTAAAAGGGATTTATCTTTACGGAGGTGTAGGCACCGGCAAAACTATGTTGATGGATTTGTTTTTCGAACAATTGTAAGGATAAAAAAATAATAATTACAATCTCCTTTCAATAATTTAATCAAAAAAAAAAAAAAACGAGGCGTTATTTTGAATTGTTTTCTACATGTTTAATTTTCGAAGGCCTTGCAATTGGAGGAAGAAGAGGATACATTTCCACGACTTGATGCTAAATGTTCATAGCCGTTTGCAAGTATGAATCTCGTCTCGAAACAATTCAATTGAAATTTGCCGCAATTTATTAGAAAATGTGAAATTCGCGACAAATAAAATTGAAAAAAACAAAATATGATGTCGATATTTATTCGAATGCAGAGGCATAAGGGTGTGGCGGATCCTTTAGAAGCTGTTGCTGGAGAACTGTCCGATGAATCTATCTTGTTATGTCTCGACGAGTTCATGGTAATTCACAGCTGGCATTATTTTTTTTCTTTCGACAAATATTTTTACTACGATTTATAAAATAGTTTGTGTTGACGTTATTTTATTTTCCTTTTTATTCCGTCACTAGGTGACCGATGTTGCTGATGCCTTGATTCTAAATCGTCTATTCAGACATTTATTTAGCAATGGCCTTGTAAGTAATTTTAATGTGCGTAAACTGATTGATGGTCCAATGAGTAACTCGATAACGAAGGTAATTTTTTTTTATGTAATAAACAAAATAGATTCTTGTTGCTACTTCGAATCGAGCTCCCGATAATCTTTATGAAGGAGGACTACAAAGAGACCTGTTTCTTCCATTTATTGCTACTTTGAAGGTATGTGTGTGTGTGTGTGTGTGTGTGTGTGTGTGTGTGTGTGTGTGTGTGTGTGTGTGTGTGTGTGTGTGTGTGTGTGTGTGTGTGTGTGTGTGTGTGTGTGTACTTAATTTCTAGTTATGAAACTAACACATTTAATAATCAAGACTCTAATTCTAATGTAGGAAAGATGCATTGTTCACGAAATAGGTTCGTATGTGGACTACCGCAAAATGACATCGGTACGATTTTCGAACCTTCCTCGTTTACAGTACTTCATGCTAATTTTTTGTTTCTCGTATACGCGATATATTTTTTTTTCGGTTATATTTACGCAAATAATTGATTTTCGTCGAATTTTAGGCAGAGCAAGGTTTTTACTATATCGGCAAACATTCGTCGCTCCTTCTTAACCAAAAATTCCGACAATTAATCGGCGAAAATGTAGCTATTCCAAAAGAGGTTGAAGTTATTATGGGAAGAAAATTGCAGGTATACGAAAAAAGCCAAATTTAAATTATTAAGATTCGAAATTAAATGTTTCTTTCTCAAATTCGATTTTATTCGTAAGGTCCCGTTTAGTGCCACCGGATGCGCGTACTTTCGTTTCGAGGAACTTTGTGATAGGCCTCTTGGAGCTGCTGATTATTTTGGTTTATTCAGTAAGTCATTTCTTAATACAGAGCTTTACATTTTCCAGCAGATATTAGAAATAAAATGTATTAGTAATAATTTATTTTTGTCCCTTTTTGGTCAGAGAATTTTCATACGTTGGCTTTGGAAGGCGTGCCGATTTTCGGGCTCTCCAATAAGAGTGCTGCATATCGGTTCGTCACGTTAGTTGATGTTAGTCCTTCTTGCTCTTCATGATACTCATAGGATTACGGTAGAAATCGAACGGATCAGAATGAAATTGACGCTTTTGGAAAGATTCCAATTGTTTTCGGAACTGAAAAACTAATTCCAATTTCGTTCCAAAAAAATCGAAAGAATAAAAAAATTGAAATTTCAGAAATTGGAATGGAATGTCGAAAAATTTCGGATCGGAATGGAGGGAATCCAGAATTTTCAACTTTTTAGCGACATGTAATATAAAATACATAATAATATTAATTACTAATTTTCGTAAAAGAAAAAAGCGGAATTCTTGGAAATATTTTCGGAAATAAAATTCGGATTGGAAACCGGAATCTAATATGTATTTCAATTCCATTCTTAAAAAAAAGGGAAAAATATTCATATCCTATAGGGGTGGAAATTGGAAATTTTGGAATTCGGAGTGAAAAATATTTTTTCCAAAATCGGAACTATTCGAATCAAAATCGGAAATTCCATTCCAAATTCCAATTGAGAGGATGTACAAATTCTTCTATTATATAGTATAATGTTTTAATTTTTGCGAATGTAGGTTATGTACGAGAACCGAGCTCGATTACTGTGCAGTGCAGAGGGAACTCCATCCGAACTTTTTGACCGAATAATGACAATAACCGATGCGAAGCGAGCGGGCCCCACAAGAACGTCTTCAAGGTCAGCAAAATCAGATGTTTCCGACATTTGTGTGGACAACGAATTAGGTTTCGCAAAAGATCGTACAGTTAGTCGGTTAACAGAGATGAATAGCAGAGAGTATCTGGAGCAACATGCTGAAATGCTGCTAGCACAGAAGCAACGAGCTACTGCATGAGAATTGCTCGATCCGTATGTATTGTTCTCACCGAACTATAGTTCGTGCATACAGTTTTTACAGTTACATACTATCTGTTGAATAGTCGAAATGAGATAATATAAGTAATTTACGAAAAAATCGCTAAACTTCGGCTAAACTACGAAAAAATCTCACCTATCAGTAATTACCAAAATTTTCCTGATCTTGTTTCCGTATTACACCGACCTCATTACGGTGTGATTGTTTACGTAATCATTTTTTATTCTCGGAAATATTTCCCGATAAATGCCGATATAACTCTACAGAAGTCGACAGATTGAAGATAGCCAGATTGAAGATAGCCAGGCATGATGTTTTAGAAAAATAGGTTATTGTAGGAGGTATACCAAGGTCACCTATATTTAAGATGCTACTCTTAGGGGTAGAATTGGCATTTTTTGTGGAATATTTTCTAAAAACAAAAAGATCACGGGAAAATCACACTGTAAATGGGTCGTTGTAAGACAAACAAATATTAGAGGGATTTTGATAATTACATATAGGTAGGGGTATGTTTGTAATTTAGCATAACTTCACGAGTTTTCGTGATTTACCCTTGTGAATAGAGAAGAGTGAGAACTTTGTCAGACGGAGTTTCACATTGTAAAGGGGTCGCCGCAAGACAAACAAATATTAGAGAGATTTTGATAATTACAGATAGGGAGGGGTATGACTTTATTTGCAACACGTGTGAAAACGTGTTTCTCAAGCTAGGGAAATTTCCTTAATGCTTTAAACTCTTATTTTATCATTAATTTATTTAATATTGTGAGTCATGTGTTAATAAGGAATTTTTTTGACATAATTTCCTTATCACACAACTCTTATTCCTTATGTAATATTGAATACTAACTTAATGAGCTCTAATCTTTTGTAGGGCTCTTTTATTCAATATAGGGAGTATAAATATAGGAGCACCAGCGTGTTTTTACGACTGTCCCTTTTGTGAGAGAGAGATATATATTTTCTGCTCTTTTTCGCTTTGGTTGTTCCTGATATTTGATTCTATTCAAGAAGAAAAATATAATTCAAGGTTTGCTTCTTTCACGTGAAAAGAAGATCGGTTCTTCGGGAGGGGAGCTTAGAAGATCTCGGGAGGAGGTCGATCCACCGACTAAGGGATTCAGCGTTGAAGGGATTTCAACCGTGCGGAGCAAGGGACGTGTTGCAAAGTTAAGATCTAGAATTCAGTGTAGTATACATTGACAGCGTCAACAAAGAGGGAGTCTTTGTATTTTGATTAAGTCCTACTATTGTATTCGTAAAACTAAAAATTAGTAAATTTCATTTGCAGGTCCCCGTGGATGTAGGGTACAATTGTATCCGAACCACTTTAAAATTTGTGTCTTTTTATTACTGTTTCATTAACTGTTACAACTCTTCGTAAAACAGTATCTGAAACTGAATCTGAGATTTATCCGACACAAATATATAATTAATTTGCACGAAATAATTATAACATTTAGTATCAGAGCCTGTCACTAGATACATCTAGTGAGATTTTGGGAACTAATAACTCTTATTTTGTGCAAATATGAACACTCAACGAGAAGGAGGTTCAACTACTCGTCCACCTCTCCTAATCGGCTCCAACTACTCATACTGGAAATAAAAAATGAAGATGTTCATCAAATCCATAGATGAGAGAGCATGGCGTGGCATCATAACTGGTTGGACACCTCTAATGATCAAAAGAGAAGACAAAGTGGAAATGATCAAACCAGAAGCTGATTGGAGTGATAGAAAGATATTACTCGCAAACTACAACTCAAGGGCCCTAAACGCAATCTTTAGTGGCGTGGATGATAATCAGTTTAAACTGATAGCATCATGTGAATCTGTAAAAAGAGCTTGGGAAATTCTCCAAGTTACGAAGGAACGTCAACTGTTTGGACTTCCAAGTTACAGTTGGTCACCAGATATGAAAATTTAAATATGGAGGAAAATGAGACGATCACTGACTTCCATGCTAAACTATGCGATATCTCCAACGAATCATACACACTCGGTGAACCTTACTCAGAAAGCAAATTAGTGAGGAAATCAATGCGTTCATTATTTGAAAGATTCGCTTACCGAATTGCTGCTATAGAAGAAGTCAGAGACGTTGACACGCTCAAATTAGACAAACTCATGGGGAAACTTCTAGCACAAGAACTCAATCATGGTGAAAATCATCGTGAAAAGCCTAGAGAAAAGAAGATAGCCTTTCAAGAAGAAACTTCACATGCATCTCCACAAAATCCGTCAACTCAAGAAGATGAACAGACGGTTGAAGAATCCTTGGCACTACTGTCGAAAAACTTCGGGAAATTTCTCAAAAAGATCGGTAAAAAGGGGAATTCTCCCAACACAGGAAAACCTTGAACTTTCAAAATCCTAGGAGAAACTCAAATCAAGACAACTCTGAGGATTCAAAACCAAGAATACAATGCCGAGAATGTGAAGGTTTTGCTCACATTCAATCAGAATGCGCAAACACCCTGAAGAAAAAGAAAAGAATGTCACTTACTACTGTTTGGAGCAATGAAGAAGAGTCTGATGACGATCAAAGAAACAACGATCTGGTCACCAACTTTGTAGCATTCAGTAGCAAAGTCCCTCTGAATAGCTCAGAATCAACTGTTGCAACTGTCTGTGAAACAGAATCCAGGTATGAAATTGTGTGTTCTTCTTTTGCAGAGGATCCAGTCAACATGAGTGATGAGGAAGAACCAACCTTGGAAGAAGTAAATGAGGTATACGCAAAAATGTAGGCTTGTCGTTGTTAAGGTAAATGACTTCTTAGAAAAGGAGGCTTGTGCTTATAGAGGAAAACAAGATACTAAAAGTAAGAATTTCTACTCTTGAGGAGAGAGTCATATCAAGTGATCAAGTGAAAAATTGTTTGTAGGCTAAACTTACTCAAACTCAAGAAGCAATTGCAAAATTGAACACGGGTATAGGTAATTTAGATGAACTTCTAAATAACAATAAACCAAATTATAATCGTCTAGGCATAGGAGCAAGTCAGCTGCCCAAAGTTGATTGAAAACAAAAAGAAGATCAAAAGAGAAAGATCCACTTTGTTAAACAAACTCCTGTCTCATAAACAGTTGTGACTGTTGGAGCAACGGCGCTTCATTCAAAGAAAAGGTTTATTCCTATTTGTTTTTTCTTTCAAAATCCAGGTCACATATGTCCTAGATGTTTTAAATACTTAAAACTTGTAAAAAAACTAGTGGCTCGCTCTCTGTATTCTGCTAGGACTGGGTACTCACCTCCACCCCCACTAAAACAAAAAAACAAAATTGATATTTCAAATAGGCCTCAGCAAAAAAACTGTGTTGAAAAGTCCACGTTTAAATGTTTATCTGCCATTACTTCCGTAAAAGCAAGTACTGCTAATGAGTGGTATTTTGACAGTGGTTGCTCAAGACATATGACCGGTGTTAAAGAGTTTCCGAAAAACTACCAACAAATCACCGGTGGAGCTGTTACCTGTGGAAACGGAAAAAATTGTGAAGTACTAGGGAAAGGATCTCTAAATCATGAGAATCTGCCAAAGCTGAAGAATGTACTACTCGTAGAATAACTCACGTCAAATCTGATAAGCATCAGTCAGCTATGTGATCAAGATCTTGAAGTCAGATTCAACAAATTCGCATGTCGAGTCTTAGACAAAGATGAGAATTGTGTTATTCAAGGAACCAGATCATGTGACTGATATATTCTAGTATCTACTGGTGTGAACTGTTTCAACAGTTCATCAGACACTACAGTGCTATGGCACAAAAGGTTAGGACATCTGAAATTTGATAATCTGATAAAAATTCTAGCAGTGAGTATGTGAGAGGTCTGCCCAAACATACTAAAGAGGTAGGAAAAATATGTGGTGATTGCAAAATGGGTAAACAAATCAGAAGTTCACACAGGGCTTTAGCTAATGTTAGAACCAGCTAATGTTATAACCAGCACAAACTTAGAACTTCTACACATGGACCTTATGAGACCAATGCAAGTAGAAAGTATAGGTGGAAATGGTACATATTTGTGTGTGAATATGATTTTTCCAGATTTACATGGGTAGAATTTATTAGGAAAAATCTGATTCTTTTGATGTTTAAACTTTTGTGCAAAAATGTGAGTGTTGAAAAATAGCGTGACATTGAGAGAATTTGGAGCGATCATGGGAGAGAATTTGAAAACTCTTTATTTTCTGACTTTTGTGAAAAAATTGGAATATCTCATGAATTTTCTGCACCTAAAACACCTGAACAAAATGGAGTGGTTGAACAGAAAAATCGTACTTTGCAAGAAATGGCCAGGGTCATGATGAACGCAAAGGAGATTGCTCCTCGATTTTGGGCAAATGCAGTTAACACTGCATGTTCTATCATAAATCGAGTTTATCTTCGACCAGGTACCACTAAAACTCTCTACGAAATTTGGAAAGGTAAAAAACCTCAACTCACCTATATTCGTACTTTTGGTTGTATTTTTTATATTATGAATGACAGAGAACAGCTTGGGAAATTTGATGCTAGAAGTGATCAAGGAATATTCTTAGGCTACTCTCGAAACAGCCATGCCTATAGAATATTCAATCTAAGAACAAAGTCTGTTATGGAATCTGCATATGTTCAATTTGATGACTTTAATAATGATGCAGGTCCACTGGAAGAGGAACCAACAAAGGAATCAGATAATCAATCTAGTGTCACAACAACTGTTCCAACAGTTGATGCAACTCTTACCATCTCAGAAGAAAGTGACGCGGGATCTGAAACTGGAGAGGAAGCTGAAGTCGCCTTCTCAAATTGGATGATCAAACTAAAAAAGAACCCTCAAAACGAGTTAACAAGAATCATCCGGTGGATCAAGTAATTGCTCCGGTAAAAGAAGGAATTCAAACCAGAGGTAAACCCAGGGTCGACTATAAGGAAATGGCAAGGTATGTCTGCTTCACTTCAGCTATAGAACCCAAAAATATTAAAGAAGCCTTGTTAGATGAGTATTGGATTCAAGCCATGCATGAGGAACTGGAACCGTTTGTTCGAAATTGACGTTTGGGTTTTGGTTCCTAGGCCTGATAATGTCAATATAATAGGTACAAAATGGGTTTTAAAAATAAGTCTGATGAACATGGAAATATCGTTCGTAACAAAGCTAGATTAGTTGCACAAGGCTATAGTCAAATCGAAAGCATTGACTTTGATGAAACCTTTGCCCCCGTAGCTAGACTAGAATCTGTACGATTACTCCTTGCTATTGCTCGTTTTCTAAAATTCAAAATTTTCCAAATGGATGTCAAAAGTGCTTTGTTAAATGGTATTTTAAAAGAAGAAGTTTATGTTGAACAACCTAAAGTATTTCAAGATCCACATCATCCCACGCATGTTTTCAAATTGAACAAAATCATGCATGGCCTCAAACAAGCGCCTAGAGCCTGGTATGAGCGTCTTACATACTTTCTAGCACACAAGGGATACACTAGAGGTAGCGTTGACCGAACTTTTTTCTTTAAAAAATCAAAGGGAGACATCCTGATTGCTCAGATTTACATTGATGATATTGTTTTTGGTTGGACCATGGGAAGGCATCTTTGAATGCAGGAGATGATGGCGGAAACGGCAGTCGGAAGGAGCAAGTTTATGTTATGAACTCAATTTCAACTCTTCCGAGAGATAGTCAAAAGAGTTGGGGTTTTAAAGACGATGTTGGCAAGCCTCATGACATCAAGAAGAATAAATTCAAGGGCATTCCTAAGCGAACCAATTATAATTTTTTATTTATATATATATATTTTTATTTATTTATTTAATTATTTTTAGGTACTTTTTATGCGATAATGGAAGAAGAGAATAATCGTAGGGGAGATGACCAAGGGCGCCTACCGAATGCGGCAGGAAATTTCGTCAACGAGCAAGAGCAACTTCAGCTAATTAATCCACCACCTCGTCAACGAGCATTGCATGAGTACACCGTTCCAACACTCAATGGATTTCTATCAAGCATCCAGCAGCCCCCCATTGAAGCCAACAATTTCGAAATTCGAGCGGGACTCCTTACTATGCTCCAAAACAATTGGTTGTTCAGCGGATTAGCTCACGAAGATCTGCATCTCCACTTGGTCAATTTTCTAGAGACGTGCGACTCGCACAAGATGAACGGAGTATCGCCCGAAGCACTGCAACTCCGCCTGTTCAAGCACTCTTTACAAGGAGCAGCCCGAGAATGGTTACAAACTCGCGCACCGCACTCCATCTCGTCTTGGCCCCAATTAGCACAACTCTTCATGAACACCTACAACTCCCCAACAAAAACTGAGAGAATCCGGAGAGAAATACAAAATTTCATGCAAAAAGCCGGTGAAGCGTTATTCGAGACGTGGGAGCGGTTCAAACAACTTATTCGGAGGTGCCCGAATCACGGACTTCAAGAGTGGCACCAACTGCAAATATTCTACGATGGTTTGCAAGATAATTCGAGAACGGTGCTCGATTCAGCAGCTGGTGGTATGTTCATGAGCCTGACCTATGACGAAGCGTACGAACTTTTGGAGCGAATCGCAAGGAATAAATACATGCGGGCATCGGACCGGTCAAATAGCGGAGCCGTCAAGACGGGAGGAATTTTGGAGTTAGACGGGGTCACCGCAATCACCACCCAGTTAGAAAAGCTGTCAAAGCAAGTAGCAGCTTTGCAGACTCAGCAAGTCCATGCAATCAACGGTCCCAACCAGTGCTTAGAAGAAACGGAGTCTCTAAATTATGTGCATGACACCAACCGACAACAGAGGAACCCGTACTCCAACACCTATAATCCGGGATGGAAAGATCACCCCAACTTTGGATGGGGAGGAAATCAGCAAGGACAAAGGCAAGTACCACCTCAAGCTCAACCTCAAGGTGGAGATCTCGCAAATATCTTGGCGCAATTTATGACAACCACCCAAGCATCCATCCGAAATTTGGAAACACAGATGGGTCAACTTGCAACCCAGCTAACCGCGGTCCCAACCAGTGCTTAGAAGAAACGGAGTCTCTAAATTATGTGCATGACACCAACCGACAACAGAGGAACCCGTACTCCAACACCTATAATCCGGGATGGAAAGATCACCCCAACTTTGGATGGGGAGGAAATCAGCAAGGACAAAGTCAAGTACCACCTCAAGCTCAACCTCAAGGTGGAGATCTCGCAAATATCTTGGCGCAATTTATGACAACCACCCAAGCATCCATCCGAAATTTGGAAACACAGATGGGTCAACTTGCAACCCAGCTAACCGCGAGGCCATCGGGAGCACTGCCCTCGAATACGGAAGATCCTCGAAAGAGCAACATCGAGCAATGAAATGCTGTAAGTTTAAGGAATGGGAGACAATTGGAGGAAGCCCCACGAAAAGAGAAGAGAAGCGTGGTAATCGAGAAGCCAAGAGTGATTGGGGAAAAAGATGCAACTCACGAAGAATCACTATCATCAACAGTGAAATCACGAGCCCCTCCAATTCCATACCCTCAAACGTTTCTAAAGAAGAAGCTCGGTGCCGAATACCAAGGGTTTTTGGACAAGTTGAAGGAGATTCACATAAATATTCCGTTTATCGAAGCCATTCAAAAGATGCCAAAGTGGGTGAAATTCCTCAAGGAGCTCGTGACAAAGAGGAATAAATTGCAAGGAAACGAGATGATCCAACTCACGGAGCAATGCAGTGCAATTCTTACACGGCCCCTTCCACAAAAACTCGGCGATCCAGGTAAGTTCACTATTTCTTGTACTATAGGAGGTAAAAATTTTAGATCGCTCATTGATTTAGGAGCTAGCATTAGTCTTATGCCTTATTCGACTTATAAAAATCTTGGGTTAGGTGAGATTGAACCGACGGCTATAACTCTTCAATTAGCCGATAGGTCTTTAGTTTACCCAAAAGGTATTTTAGAGAATGTGCTAGTAAAAGTGAACAAATTTATTTTCCCTGTGGATTTCGTTATACTGGATATAGATGAAGATAGGGAGATACCTCTTATTTTAGGAAGGCCGTTTTTAGCCACGTCGAAAACTCTAATTGATTGCGCTAGTGGTGATCTTACAATGACGGTGCACTATCAAATGATCAAATTTAACGTTTTTAGCGTTAATAAAAATCCATGTGATAAAAATTCAACGGCGCCAAAAACTTGTTGGGTTTAAATACCTAACACGCAAGTGCACGTATCGCAAACAAGTAGTAAAAGTGGACTCGTGAGAGTCGGATGTCGATCCCACAGGGAATACTCAAATTATCTAATCCTAAGTACCAAATTCTAACAACTATGATTTTTATCCAGCCTACGCAAGTTTGTCAAATAAAATCAATCAAACAATTAAACTAATTATGAAAGAAATTAAACACGAGAAAATATCAATAAAAACGGACCTAGGATTTTATCTTCCCCCTATGCAAGAATCGCTCACCCAAAACCCCTTAATTATGAAATATATGATTCATGATTATTAACCCGAGACACTAATTTACTCATAACCCGTTGTCGCATGTATTATGAGTCTATTATTCATAAACGGTTTACTATATGTCTATGCAAACAATTTATGAATAAAACATTAACTAACAAGTCTCGTGAATGGCTACCTAAGGTGATATTTGTATGTCTACGACACCATATGCAATTGACACACTCATCCGGTGAAAACTACTCGAAGGTTCTTATACCTACCGTCTAATTATCAAAATAGCTCTGTCGAGTCAATCCCAATAATCACAGATAAATCACATAAATTGATCAAGTTCATGCACTAACAGTCATAACAAGTATAAGAAATAATCATAAAATCGCAATTGCATAATCTCAAGAAAACGGGTTCACCATCCCTACATAGGGTTCCAACAAAATCCTAGATTAAAAACTTAGCTACTCATGTTCTCTATGAAAAACATAATAAAAATATTAAAATACATAGATTAAGAAAAGATAGATAAAGGAAGAATTGCGATGAAGATTTGTCAATTCTCCGTCCTCGATTCTTCGTTCTCTCGCTTCTCTCGCTCCAAGGTTGTGTCCAAAGTCCTCTAATTCGTGCTTGGTTTGGGCTTAAATAGATGTCCCAACTTGGTAGATGATTTTAGGTTTCCTTGTGTGATTAAAAGTCCAAAATTGTCTCCAGCGTGTTTCGGCACGGCCGCGGCGAAAATCAGTGCAATTCTCACACGGCCGCGCGAGAATCGCCGAAACCTTCTGCCCAATTTCTGCAGTTGGCACGGCCGTCCCATTTTTAGGTGTAAATCTGGGACGGCCGTCCCGTGCCAATTTCTTCAATTTTTTGATTATTTCACTTTTGGCCCATATTTTCTCCAAAATTGCAGTTTTGACCCCAAACTTTTCCAATTCTTCAATTTATACCTAAAATACAATAAATCAACTTTTTAAGCACCAATTCTCGTTAAATCATACCAAAAGCTCAAATAAAAAGGTACGATAAAGTGTAAAAATATACACTTAACAGTCTACATCACAAACAAAAATTGAAGAATTTGTAAAAAAAATGTCTAGCGAATTCGAAACGAGCATGGTTGGAGAATTTACGTATTTTTAGGTTTTCAAGTTAAACAATTGAGTGATGGAATTTTCATAACTAAATCCAAGTACGCGAAAAACCTTGTCAAACGGTTTGGGTTAGAATCTGCAAATACAATTAGAACTCCTATGGGAACGAACGAAAAACTGTCGCGAAAGTTGGACGGAACATCAGTAGATTCCACATTGTATCGAAGCATGATAGTTAGTCTGTTATACCTTACATCTAGCACCCCAGATATATACTATAGTGTTGGAGTTTGTGCCATATATCAATCAAATCCCAAAGAATGCCACTTAAGCGATGTCAAAGAATCATTCGCTATGTAAGTGGAACAACCGATTTCGGTGTTTGGTATTCGTTCATCTAAGTTCTGCATTAGGCAAACTGCATGTGACAGAACACTTGCGGGTTTTAGTGATGCTGATTGGGCCGGTGATGCAGATGATCGAAAAAGCACGACAGGTGGATGTTTTTATTTCCGCAACAATCTCATATCCTGGTATAGCAAAAAGCATAATAGTATCTCACTCTCCACCGCCGAATCAGAATACATCGCCGCAGGTAGTTGTTGTGCTCAACTCTTATGGGTGAAACAAATGCTATGTGATTATGGTATTAGTCAAGACTTATTGCATATTTATTGTGACAATATGAGTGCAATTAATATTTCCAAGAATCCGGTTCAGCACTCTAGAACTAAGTATATTGACATCCGTCATCATTTCATTAGAAAGTTGGTAGAAGAAGGAACTGTCTCATTAGAGTATGTCACAACAGAAAATCAACTTGCTGACATTTGTACTAAACCCCTAGATGCACAAAGGTTTGATTTCTTGCGAAATTCGCTTGGAATCTGTGTTCTTTAACCTGTGCAGTTGCATAAACTGTTGCAACAATATGTGTCCAGACTTGCAACTTTTATAGAATTAGGGACACATCATACATTCTGCATTTCGTTCATCTAAGTTCTGCATTAGGCATACTGCATGTGACAGAAACACATATGCATTGGAAACCATTTGTACTTTCAAATTTTGTGAGGTAGAACTTCATCAATCTCCAAATGATTGCAGAAGAGGCTTCAGCTTATTTAATTCCCTCCACATTCTTGTCATGGTTGAACACTCTTATAGGGAAAAGCTGCATCTTCTAGTGAGTGAAAGCTGCTCTTGAACTACTATTACTAATATATATCTCTACAACCATTTGGTCAATGATTAGTTCGTAGTCTTTTTGAGTCGAGTCAGTAAATCACGTGGCCAAAAGCTCGCTACAAGGTTCAATTAGAAAGCCCAGAGGACTACACATTGCACGGCCAACATAAATTATATATACGGTCAGTGAATAGTTCGAAGCCTAGTTGAGTCGAGCCAGTAAACCACTTGACCGAACACTCATTACAAGGCTCAATAAGAAAACCCAGGGGACTACACATTGCACAACCACTATAATCTCGTTCCTTTCAATTGTTCTGTTTTTCATGAGAAAAAGCTACCATTAGACGTGTGTGTATGCTACCAAATAAGAACATTCTTGTGCTTGATTTGAGGCTACTAAATTTGTTGTTAGTCTTCTTAGTTGGACTTTTGGAGCTTGCCTTCTGTTAAAATTGAAGATAAATCCCATGGGTTTGATAGTCCTAATAGTATCATATTCACTTGTGTCCGCTCACTCATATTTATTTATTTTTCACGTTTATTTTCGCCTCAATTATATTCACTACAGTGCATATTAGGCATTTAAAAAAAATTAGGGGTGGGTTCATATTTTCTTTTGCGGCAATAAATTTCTTCGGCATAACCCACTTTTGTGAGCATATTTTTTTTTGTCTTCTTGACTTTGTTTTTGGACTGTGTGGGGACTCATATGCAAAAGTGCAAAGGTTGAAAGTATGCTGGACTCAAACTTGGATCAAATTAATTTCGTTAATATTGGGTGTGATATATTATGCAATTACCATTTTTTTACTATTTCACAATTACTACACCAACCCTACGTCACCCAAGAGTCATAGTCAGCAAGTACTTTTAAAGTGCTTGAGTGTCTTCTAGAATTCTTCTTCTTTCTCTTTTCGAATTCTACTGTATATCCTCTCCCTTTTCTGCTGCTCTTTTTCTTTTTCTTCTTCTGCAGAACACACAAAAAAAATGGAGAAAAAGACCTTTGTCGCATTGAGCATTTTGAGAGTCAAGCTGTGTATGAATTCTATGCCAATTTACCCCGTGGTGTGTCTGATTGTCGGAGTCCGTTCTATGAACGCGTGTACGTCTTCAAACGCGTCTATGAGTTCCCGACATCGCAACTAGTTCGGGCAACAACTCTAATAGTGTGGAGATCAAACAGTTCAGCTATTCGGGCAGAGTTGAACTCATAGACGCGTTTGAAGACGAACACGCGTTCACAGAATGGACTCCGACAATCAGACACACCACGGGATAAATTGGCATAGAAATCATGCACAGCTTGACTCTCAAAATACTAAATGCTAGATATCGTGTCAAGAATACCAGTGCGACGGAGGATATCAGTAATCCCAAAATAATCAAAAGCACGCAGGTCCCAATGCACGCTCAGAGGCAAGGGCACGTTGACTTACCAGATGCCACCGGGTTTGGTTTGCTCGGAGAAAGAAGCGAACATTGAAAGCATCCGCGGTGGAGATAGGAAGCACCGGATCCAGATCAGAGTTAGCGGCGGCAGAAGGTGCATCGGAGGACGAGGCACCGTCATTAACTGGTAGAGGTGCTCGCCGACGTGTGCGACGGAGTGGCGGTGCAGAGAAGGCAGGATGAGGGTGAGATCCCTCATCTTCAAGGGCCTTGCCCTTGCCTTTGTTTATGATGTCGTAGTTATCTCCACCCTTACTGGAGGTCAATCGGGATCGTGGCCACTCCGCACAACCTCTCTTACCATGACCTACCGTCTTTTGTTCTCAATTGGTGCTGTCAATTGGTTCTCTACTGCCCATCATGGAACCCTGACTAGACGAATGGGGCTTCTCCTCTACTACATTGACACTGCCACTTCTTTTGACTTGGCTCAGTTCTTGTTTGAAGAAATCATTGACGAAGCTGACTCGCAATCCACTACGTACTCTCTGCCGTTTCCATTCTTGATCTACCGTCTTCTGTGTCATCAGGGCTATGTCCGCAATCGTCGTAATGTGGTACCTTCTCTTCCGCTTCCTCTCTCTATTAACTCTAAGATTGTGGATCCCACCTCTGATTCCCAGCATGTACCGCGAGTGGACAACTTGCCCTGCCGTCCGACTCCATCTTCAAAATCTGTCAAGTCCCGTCGCAAGGCTTCTCCTCCTACTACCGAACCCTTGTTTTCGGAGTTTGTGGCTCATCTCTCGGCTGAATATGAGGTTGTTGTCGCTCGTGCCGACGAACTTCAGCAAAAGCTCGCCTATTTCACTGCCCTTGCTCAGAAAGGGGGAGTGCCTGAATCTTCTACAGGGGAAGTTGACAACGAAGCATCACAAAGGGAGGGACCACATACAGGAGGAGCTGACTCCACTGCTGATGAGCTGCTGGACCTGCTGATCCAACTGTTGGACCTACCGTTCCAAAAGTTGATGGTACAACAGCTGACATTGATAAGGATGATGACGGGGAGCTGTTTCTTGATGCTGAAGATGTTCTGGATTAGTGCTATTTTATTTTATTTGGTTGTCGAAGTTATAATCTGAACAACGGCCTGTAATAGTCTGTTAGGCTTAACTCTATTTTGAAATTGTCGTGTTTGAATTGTTCTAACAATTGTTCTATTATGCAGTTTAATGTTTTCTCAGGTATTTGACTAAGGGGGAGGACTTGATTATAATAATTAGATGACAAAGGGGGAGATTGTTAGAATCCGAGTGGATTCTAACTTTATTTGCAACACGTGTGAAAACGTGTTTCTCAAGCTAGGGAAGTTTCCTTAATGCTTTAAACTCTTATTTTGTCATTAATTTATTTAATATTGTGAGTCATGTGTTAACAAGGAATTTCCTTGACAAAGAATTTCCTTATCACACAACTCTTATTCCTTACGTAATATTGAATACTAACCTAATGGACTCTAATCTTTTGTAGGGCTCTTTTATTCAACATAGGGAGTACAAATATAGGAGCACCGGCATGTTTTTACGACTGTCCCTTTTGTGAGAGAGAGAAATAATTTTCTGCTCTTTTTCGCTTTGGCTGCTCCAGATATTTGATTCTAGCCAAGAAGAAAAATATAATTCAAGGTTTGCTTGTTTCAAGTGAAAAGATATTTGATTCTATCCAAGAAGAAAAATATAATTCAAGGTTTGCTTGTTTCAAGTGAAAAGAAGATCGGTTCTTCGGGAGGGGAGCTTAGAAGATCTCGGGAGGAGGTCGATCCGCCGACTGAGGGATTCAGCGTTGAAGGAATTTCAACCGTGCGGAGCAAGGGACGTGTTGCAAAGTGAAGATCTACAATTCAGTATAGTATACAAGAACGGCGTCAACAAAGAGGGAGTCTTTGTATTTTGATTAAGTCCTACTATTGTATTCGTAAAACTAAAAATTAGTAAATTTCATTTGCAGATCCCCGTGGATATAGGGTACAATTGTATCCGAACCACTTTAAAATTTGTGTCTTTTTATTACTGTTTCATTAACTATTGCAACTCTTCGTAAAACAGCATCTGAAACTGAATCTGAGATTTATCCGACACAAATATATAATTAATTTGCACGAAATAATTATAACAGGTATGTTTGTAATTTAGCCTAACTTCAGGAGTTTTCGTGATTTGCCCTTAAAATTTTGATTGTGGATAGAGAAGAGTGAGAACTTTGTCAGACGGAGTTTCAGCGGTGAACAAGACGTTGTCGATTTTAAAATAATTGGAGTTTGAGTTATTTTTATTCATTCTAAGCTCGTAATATTTGCATAAACGAAAAAAGTGAAACCATATAGTGGTTGTAGGACTTGTATGATGTATCTAGGGTGCAAGTCAGAACGAAATTTCTAATTTTCACCAATTCCGACACAAAACTTTCCAGTTTTGGAATATTATTTTATTTTTCAATTTTCAAAAATCCAATTTCCCAATTTTTTATTATTTTTACAATTGGAAATATATGGAGAATTTTTTGAATTTTCGATATCCGACCCAATTTTGATTTATGAAAAAAAACAAAATGACACATGATAATTACTTGCCGTCGTTGCCGATATCGAATAGAATCCACCAATATCTTCCCAAAATTAATTGATCAGACATGATAACGTTTCTTATCGAAACATAGGATTAGTTTTTATGAAAGATTAGTTTATGAAATTTTTAATGACGTCATTATGTATAATATATGCATTACCTGCTGCAAAAATAATGAGACTAAAGAGAATGCAGTGAATAATTTGTTGACTTTCTAGGTCAAAGATTGACTATATACAGTGGCGTAAATGATTTCTTTCTTATTTAATTTTATAAGATATATACAAATTCAATGTCACATTAAATGACAGATCTATATAATATAGTAATATAATCTTATGTATAAATATAAGATACAAGATCAAAAAGTGTCATGTTTTATTTTCACTCCACAAATTTCAATTTGTCTCGTTTAGGTATTTTAACTAAATTATAATTAATATTTTTACCATATTGAACCTAAACCTTCATTATTTGATTCTTTCTATTCAACAATTTAAATTACACAGATTTCTTACTCCACAAAATCCGGATATAATTTAAAATTAAGAAAATAAGAATTATAATAGATATTTATAATAAAATTTAAGGGTAAATAGTATTCGACCCCACTGTGGTTATAAATTTATAAGCTTTTGCAAATGATTCTTTTGTGCTTGTAATATCAACACATAATCCTCTTTGTGGTTGATATAGAATTAGAGATAGCTTCCGCTAGTTTTTTCGACAAAATTAACTGCTCGTGTCAAACGTCAAAATACTATATTTTGCAGATAACCCCCCGTGCGCTTACATTTTTCCTTTAATTTTTACAGATGACCCCTTGAAGTTTGACGGAAAAAATAACGGACAAATGCAATTCACCCAAATTTACGAGCACAAGGAGGTCATCTGCAAAAGCTTGTAACCACAGGGGGTCAAATGCAATTCACCCAAATTTTTACTATTAAAAATATCGGTTAGACGATATTACCCGACCAACTAACTTTTGAGTAAATTAAAAACCACCGATCGACGTCGGTTAAAATTACCGTCCCGACTATACGGGTCAATTGGCTATCAGTTATCAACCAAGAAAAGTGGATCGGTTGAACGATAAAACTGACACATGCCCAACCCTACTTTATAGTACCAAATATAATGAATGACACGATTATAAAAATAATATATATATATATATATATATATATATATATATATATATATATATATATATATATATATATAATAATTTCATTATTAAAACTAATGCAACTTCAATTTTATTCAAGTTAACTTTGGATTAGTTAGTTACATGGGTGGTCTTTTAGGACATGGACAATAATGGATGCAAGCGCACATAGATGGAGTTGAGCCTTCTTTGGGAGTACATACAATGCTAATATTATTGCCCTTATATGCAGCTTTACATTTGATGCTGCATTTGTCGCAAAGGCCAATCACATCTGTACACGTGCATTTCGCCCCATCCACCATTCTTTCACTAACTGCATCATCATCAATTGTTAACATCAGATAATTTAGTATAGGTGGCGTTTGCAAAAGCTTTTAAAAATAGATTATGAGTTTTTTTTTTTTCCCTAAATAATTTGTTTTCAGACGTTTGAACGATCGACATTTGTTTTTGCTTCTCTTAAAATAAGATGTTTTAAGCAAAATAATTTTAAAAGCATCCATGTATCTGCTTTTCCTATTTAGGTGGTTTTTGCAAATGATTATTTAAAAGCAAAATTAAGTGATTGTGAGTTAAGTCAGTTTTAAGTGCTTATTTCTAAAAGTTGGGGGTGTTTGCAAATATTCTGGAAAATGAACTTAAATAAAAAAAAAAAAAAACAGGGTTAGGGGTGTTTTAAAAAAAATAGCTTAAAGCAGTATTTTAAGAGAAGCAAAAACAAAAGTTGATTTTGCAAACACCTGAAAATAGATTATGAGGGGGAAAAAAGCTCATAATCACTTTAAAAAAGCTTTTGCAAACACCACCTTAATTGATTTTCTAGATATTTTGCAAACACCCCCAACTTTTAGAATTAAGCACTTTATATCGACTTAACTCACGGTCACTGACTTATGCTTTTAAATAAGCTTTTGCAAACACCACCTTAATAAAATTTAATCTAGATGAAAAATCGATAAAAGCATCCTTGAAATCCGACACGAAACTCGTCGCGTAGCTTCAAAATGATCCTCTTGAAAATATATGATTTTCTAGAGCTTTTGAAAAAAAATTCAATTGAAAACTAAGAGTGGAAGAATGATGAAAAGATTGATTTGTTTATGTAATTTAATGATGTTAGTAAGTTTATACCTATATATATAAGAGAATTGTGTACATTGTATGCATGTTTACCTGATGCAAAAATAAGGAGACCCAAGAGAATGTAGAGATTTGAGGAGAGAGCCATAGTTTTTGCAGTGAATAATTTGTTGATTTTAATTTCTAGGGGAAAAAATGGACTATATATATATAGTGGCGTAAATGATTTCTTTCTTATTTAAGATATACGAAATTCAGAATCACATTAAAGTGACAGATTATCTAAATAAGTTAGAGAATCTCTCAAATTCGTAATTCAATAAAGGTGAAATTCAGCTAAGCTATTCAAAAATATTTTCTATAGTTATAGAGATATACGTAGGGCTGTGCATGGATCGGTTTTAACCACTAACCAACCCATTTTCGACCCACAATTTGTGATGGTTAATCAACCATCAACCGACCCATTTAAGTTGGGTCGATAATGTCAACCAACCCATGTATAGTTGGGTCGATAATGGTTTCTAATATGCTAAAAAATTGGTTAGTCGGTTAATATCGGCCAACCAACTTTATTCATTAATTTATTATTTATTAATTTTAATTAAAATATTTAATATTTTAATTTCAAATTTCTATTTTATATCACATTTATTAAATTATTTAATATTGACAAAAATCCTAAAAGCAATAAATCTAACCTAATTATCTAATTTGAACTATTTTAATTTTAAGACATATAGTCTAAATATTTGGACGATTATTATTTGTTGAACTATTTATGTTTAATTGTAATATATATGCCCGTAATGTTTTGAATCTTTTATTTGAATATTATTGAACTAGTCGCATTTAATTTATAAAAGATATAGCGTTGTAACAAGTAATAAAATATTAAAAAATAATTAAAAAATATTAAGATGGATGACCCATCAACCAAACCACCAACCAACCCATTAAATTGGTTTTCAACCATCATCCAACCCATGTAAGTTGGGTCGATAACGGTTTCCAATATTTACCAAAGTTGGTTAGATGGGTTGGGTTGGTTTTATGGCTGGTTTTTAACCAAACCAACCAACGCACAGCCCTAGATATACATATACGTATTTGAAATACTAGTAGCGATGGAGAGTGTTTACCAAATTGCCCCTTCAATGTATATTGTCTTATTGAAAAAATTAAATGATATTTACTAGGGTTGGGACTGGGTTGGTTTTTATCCACCAACCGACTCATTACCGACAATATTTTTAGGCGGATAATCAATTTTTAACCAACCCATTAGATCGGGTCGAAAATTTTATCCAACTCATCTATAATGGGTCGGTTGGTGGTTTATAATATTATCAAAAGTTGGTTGATCGATAATTATCGGTCATCCAACGATACTATTAAAATTTTATAAAAAATATAAAACAAAGGCAGTGTTTTCTCAAGTGTTTAATGAAATTATCAAAATAATTAGTATTATAAATTTTAAAACAATCAACAACGTATAATATTTTGACCTAAATTTTCTACCAGTTTCTTTATGCCCAAGCTTAAACAAAAAGCCACAAAAACTCCACCAAATCTCTTGTGCATGTTCAAAATTACTTTGAATTTTATAATTATAGTTTTTTCGTTAAATTGTTATTAGTTATTTAAACTGATAAATGATTATCGCACCATGACATTACACAGAATGTGGATATTTTTACTCCAACAACTGAAATTTTTTTTAAGTGAAGTAGGTGGCGGGTATAAACTATCAACCGACCCATTCCGGAACCAAATATTCGGTTGTCAACCATAAACCGACCCACAAAAGTTGGGTAGGCAACGGTTTTCAAATATGAGCAAAAATGGTTTGACGGATGGATCGATTTTTAGGTTGGTAATCGACCGACCCAACCCAATCCTAGCCCTAATATTTACATTCATATCTCATAGGAATATCACCAATAATGCATTCAAAATCGTCAAATTTATTTACTATGTGGTGAAGTCGTAGTCTATATATTGTGCTGATTTTTATCATTCATCTACACACACGATATAGATGTGTGTTTTTATATAAAAAGAAAGGGATTAAAGAAAAACGCTTTCAAAAAAAAAAAAAAAAACAATGCAGCTGTTTATTATTAAATAAAATATAAATATTATTAGACCTAAAAACATACAGTAGAACCTCGATAAATTAATAAACTTGCTTAAATAATACTTTTTTCGGTTCCGACTCGGGGACAACGTGCTAAATTAATAATTTATAAATTTGTAAGATAATATACATTCGAAAATTTTACGAAGCCCCGTATAATGTATAAATTAATAATGCATAAAAATAATTCTTAAATTACATAGTACAATACATGTTTCATAAATCTATGAAGGCTTAATAGAATATGATTTAATTGTCGAGTGTTTCTTGTTGAAGGTCACATCACCATCAATTGCGTCACTCACTTTCTTTACCGTGGTTAAAACTTCTGATATAGTTTTCTCACAACTCAATAAAAAATTGTTCAATATTATTGTTTTTTAAGAGCTCCAGTTTGATAAACATGCTCTATAGTACATTGAACTAATTGTACAATGAATAATATATGCGTAAAAAAATATAAAAAAATGTATTTGTTGAAAATAGTAATAAAAAGTAATTTCATAAATTATTAAGTTATTAAATAATGTATAAATTAATAGTTATTAATTTATCAATAAATTAAGATTTCACTATATTAAAAGAATTTTGATGGTCCGAACCGTATCTAATGTAAAGAAATTGTTGATGGCAAAGTACACTTGCTTTTTGCGCCGAGTTTTCCGAACAGAAATATTGTTGATAAAAATGATCTATTTAATTTTATTTTTTTTTCTAATTTTTAATTATGTTAACCCTTCACAGGAGCCAACTTAGTGGAACAATACAATTATGAATTAACCACAATATTATTATTAATTTTATTAAGAACCACAAATTTATGAAACTGAAAATAAGGAATTACCCAAAAAAAAATTATGAGGGTTTATCCAGTCAGCAATGGTAACAACGGTTGTGTTTTTATCTTTTTTTCCTGAAGAGTGCAAATCATTCTGGAAAAAGAGGAGCATTAGTCAGCAAGAAACTTAATCCATTAATAATTAAATCATTAATCATAGAACAATTAACGAAATCCACCTACCTAGTAAGAACTGGCTTCTAGAAACAAAAGTTTCGAAGAGTTACGAATTTTTTTTTTCTGTTAAGATGTTACTGCTTTCTTCTCCTTGATGCTACTTCCAGAGCCCAAGCTTTCCCCAAATCAGTTTGAAACTTGCCTATAAAAAGATAAAAGAGTTATGTGTGTGTTTGTGTGTGCGCGCGCGCGTGTGTGTGTGTGTGTAGGTAGATAGATGGTTGTCATGATTTACCTGCAGTTGACTCAAAAAACTCTTCCAAATCTTTTCCTTGCTCTGCATACAAGAAAAAATGGCAGTCTTTTAAGTTACCGTGATAAGAGGACATTTGAGAGAGACGATCAAGAAGCATAAATTATATCGAGATACCAAGAAGCTTCAATAGAAACAAAATTAGGTGTCGAACAATTGCTAAATTCTACTCGTGTTATGGAAGGCAATTAAAAGAAAATTAGTTATTGGCTCTATCAAGATTTTAAAAAACTTAAGATATTGAAATTTGTTTTTAAGAAATTAAACAAGATGAATCATGGTGATTTACCTTTTTCGTATTCCAAGGCTTGAAGTATCATCTCTACCTGAAAAATGAAGATCAAATATCAGATATTGAAAAAGGCATAAAAGAAACATATTTAATGCATGCACTTGTTAGAAACAATGTATCACTTAATAACTGTAGCAGTCTCCGACAACCTTTAATCGACCGTTTATAAAGTGATATCAAAATGAAGATTCAGTGTGCAACTCTCGGTAAATCACTTGTGCACAATAATCATCTCCGCTTGCAAATATAAATGGATGATAGTAAAGGTGTTTTGTCCTGCTCCTACTTCATCCATACACAGCTCAAAATATTTAATTAATCATTTAATTGTAACTTGTAAGCGAAAAGGAAAAGGAGGCCTTTTGAGCATCAAAGATCGTTATGGAAAACCAAGCAAATCGTGATATCTATTAAATTTTCTCTTCTCAGGGGTTTTGCACTAAATCCAGTGTTAAATTGGCGGAGTTTTCGAATATAATTTACTTCTTTATTTGAATACTCATATTAGCAAACTTTGCTTAAGGGAACTGTTTTACTGATTTCATTGAAAAATAAATCTCTAAGACGTTGACAAAGAAACATCATGTAGATCCCTATACCATCTACTGGTGACAACTGACAAGTAGCAACTGCAAAGATGATAACGAAGAAAAACGAGCCTTCTATAATCATCTAGGAATCGCAAATAACACTAAAAACAAATCAGTTCTATTTACTTCCAGTTAGATAATATGGTCACTAAAACCATAATATAACATTGATCAATGCATTTTCTTAAATCATTCAAAAGTTTAATCAGAACTGAGCATAGGTTACGCAAACCCAGATTTTTCGGGTCCATAACACGGCTCCTTTTGAAGCATGAGGGGCTTTTCTTCCCTGACTGCTCAAAGTTTAACTCATACTGGACGACCCTCTTCCCACTAAACTAGTTCGATCCATATGCACAATACTTCCCTCTAACAAGTAACCAAGTAAACCACCTTAGTCAACATTTTTGGGGACATCTATTTACTTTTTGTTCGGAATCTCCGACTTTCTTTCCTTTTTTAGGCATTTATCCAGGTTGAGTTATACACGAAGAACTATTCTAGATGTGCCCATTATTGTGAGACTAGAAATTTCAATTTTAAGACAACAGGTTAGAAGTATCACACACACAAAATTAGTAAGAAAAGTCAACGATGTTATGTAAGTGCTCTGGATTCTTCCCATAGGATTTTATTTTCTCCCCACTTCAGTACAAGCAAGTATGTCGATTTTCTTTGTCATACTTTTGCTGTTGAAAAGGCTGGCCTTCTCTTTTATTTCCTTGTCCCAACAAGATAAACAGATGGTTATATTTGTGCATGTCCTTCGTCTTCCTTCCTAGTCCATTATTTCGTCTGTCTTTTGATGACCATTACATATTCATGATTAGACCCGTTTTATTTTAACAGATCTTAACTTGATGCACAACTTCATTAGGCAAGTTATGTTACTGCAGTAACAGGTGACAATAGTGCTAAGAATTTATCACACTTGAAATTCCAAACCTTGAGCACATATACCAACCACTAGCGCGAAATTGCAAATTTACACAAGTAAAAAAGATGAAAAAAATTACCTTATCGAAGTCCTTAACAACCTTAGCTTCCATTGAAGAATTCTCTTCGTACTCCATCCACAAATCGCTGATCTCCTTAGCTGCATCAAATATACTATCAGTGAGCGAACTGGTAATAGGTATGATAGATACACATCTTACATATTGAGTTCAACCAGAATAGTAGGGAAGCACTAAAGGTATACAATACCTCGTGCTCCTCCACCAAGTAGTTCGCACATGTTCTTCAGTGCTTCTTGCTCACGTCGACTCTTTTCTTGCTTTGGAATACCATCAGCAGGAGTGATATCACCAACAATAGCTATGCATACGAGCCAAACATGACCAGTGGCAGGTTAGTTTTGCAGAATGTTCATATATACATGCTCGAATACACATAAGGCAAGAACGATAAATTTTAAGCATCTCCATCCAAAAAATATTAATGAAGTATACAAGCCAGAAACAATTTATAATGTCAATAAACACCAAAATAGAATAAATCCATTCTAATTGTGAGATGTGAGCAGGAAAGTGGTGTGTGAAAAGTGAGCAGAGGGATCCATACACCCCAAAATAAGTTAACACTAAACCTTCGTTTTCTGCATTTCTGAATTTTAGATTGAAAAGTTTCCCTATTGTTGCTTCCTGACAATATGATAAGGACTTAAATTTGGTCTGTAACAAGATATTTTAGTCAGAAACAATTGTATGTAGGTTCACAAATGGCAAAGCAAAATAAATGACAACAATCTTCATTTCTCCGAACATCCTTACAACAAATCAGCCAGATTGGTCACAAGAAATTTTTCATTTAATAGATCAAAGGAAGGCCTAAATGTACTGAAACAAAAAATCTGCCTTCATCAAAAACAAACTTTGAGGATTCAGTGTTAACTCTATCCCCTACAACTACTGCGCCTCTTTTATATTCCTCTTTTGGCTTCGTTCTCTCCTTGGGAGATTTCATTTTTGTCCATGGTATTGTTTTCTAGAGAACCAGTAATGAGCATCTTTAGCTGACGCCAACGTGTATGGATTTTATTCTCACTGTGAAATTGAACGTTTCCTCTCGCCCTAATATCTCAAATAATTATACATGAATGTCTCGTCCTACAATGTTGACTAAACTATCTGATGCTGAAGTATAATTTAATAGACTAGGTCAGATATTTATCAAGCATTAAGTTACGAACAAATAGAGCTCATTTTCTTTGAGGAAGATAGTATACGGTGAGAGATGGAACTAGTAAAAATTAATAACTGTAAGTAATTGTTACCTTCAGCAATATCATGAACAATTGCCATTTTTATACACCTGAAATTCAAAAAGGGGATAAGCACCAAATTAAAGCACAACACATATTCGAATAAGTTTGTTCAACTGAACATCAGACTGACCAAATATACAAACTAGAAAAACGCACGAAAAACTCACTTTTCACGGTTGACACCAGGAAGATCAGAAGCTATAAGAGCCATTAATCCCATCCGATACATATGATCAGCTATTGATTCTGGTTCCTGAACCTCTTTTCGTATCCATCCTGCTCGTTTTGTTGTCTAGTAAGATTGCAAAGCTCGACTAAGTGAGACATTTAAACAAACATTCAGAAGGTGTAGTGTCCGCAGAATCATATAAACTCTAATACGCAAACAACTGCACATAGACCGGAAAATATACAGGACCAAAATAGAAAGGCGACACAAAGATAATTTAATAACTGCAACGAGCTTGCTAAATGTTAAATGGAAATTTATATGCAAAATCACCATAGACGGAAGAGGATTCAATGTGGATACAAGAATGTTTAGTTTCCTTAACTAATCTAGTCTATCTCTGCTGAATTTAACCCAGTATAAACGTACTTCGTACTTAAGAATCCAAATTCAGTAATCATAGAGGAATAAAAGATGGATGACAGCGAATAAAAATGATCGGTGCAATAAAATGAAGTGTATATCTGCCAATGCCATGGTAACTTTTTTGATCTCTACTTTCTCTTCATTTATTTCGGCTGCTTTTAACTATAGAACATCCGCAAACCAAATCATATGTCACGTTTTTTTCTCCGATTTATCAACGTGAACGCAAAAGCGTAATTAGCAATAACGAATTCAATCTATTTATTTCTCGTTGATAAAGAATAACAAAACTTTCAGGATTCACCAATGTTAATCAATTAATCATACAGCACGCCATTAACAACTCAGAAAAAAAATGTGTAAAATTAGATAAATTAAACTCGCCACCAGATTTCAATTCCAAACAACCATTACATAGAATTGAATCGCACATTCATGATTAGCATTTAGGCGCAGTTGGTTACCTTGAGACGGTGGCACAGAGAGAGGAAATCGATGGCGGAGGAAGGAGAAGGAGAAGGTGCGGCAGATGAAGACGAAGATTGCGGCGGCGGGGGAGAGGAAGCTTCGCCGGCCATCCGGGAAGCCTTTGTGGCGGAGGTTCGGAGCGGAGCGATCCGAAGTTGAGTGGAAGTGAGAGAAGGTGATAGAATCGATTTGCAGATCACTCTACTCATTTTTTTTTCTTTTTCTTTTTTTATTTAATTATTTTTCTCTTCGAATGTGGGGAAATATGCACTGTTGCTGTATTTCTAATTTCTATTTCTGGGCATTCAGAAAAACAGGATTTATTAATAATAAAGGGAATAAAATAAAATAAATATAAACAGGATCTAATAATGAACATGATTATTAACAGTTTTTTTTAGTTAAAATCCTCAAGTTCTTAAATTAATGAATATTAAAAAGCAAATTAATATTTTTTTTAAATAAAAAGCTCAAACAAAGTAATAAGAAAATGAAAATATATATATATATATATATATATATATATATATATATATATATATATATATATATATATATATATATATATATAAACACCAAGGCTCTGTTTGGTAAGCTTTTGGGCTTCCATTTCCATTTTATTTTGGAGAAAGATGTTTTGGGGGAAGAATTTGAAAATTAATGTATGTTTGTTTGTGTTTTGAGAGTAGATAATTTGTACTGTAGCAAGTCAAATCATGTCTGAAAGGTGTTGGGAAAAGGTATTTTGGAAGAAGAATTTAAAAGATAAAGTGATTTGATTTTGTATTTTAGTGAAGACAATTTTCACTTAGCGGTCAAATCATGTTTGTTAGAGAGAGAAATATTTGAATTTGTTTTGGGGAAAGTTTTTGAAAATAGTGTAGAAAAATAATTTTCATTTTGGGGAAAGTGTGAAAAGAATTTGAAAACGGTAACAAACGTAGCCCAATTGTCTCACACTCTCTCACTCCTTAAAGAGTTCTTCACAAAAGGTAGATAGGTCCATAGGATTTGGCCCAATATATATCTAATGGCAGGAGCCAGGAGGTACTGGACCTTTTTACCCATAATATTTTCGGCAAATTACTACCAGTCCCCTAAGATAAGGTCAATTATGAAAACAACTCATTTTATTTGAGTAATCACAATTAACCATCAACTATGTATTGTTTTTCGAAAAAATCTCTCATTTAATATGTAAATTTAACTTCCTAAGGATGAATGTGTAAGACGATACATAGTTAAGGATTGGTTATAATTACTCAAACAATAAGAATTTTTTTTCATAATTTCATCTTACCTCAGAGACTGGCCGGTGTTTTAATATATTTGTTGTAAAGTTAACGAACATTATAATTTTGCAGACTTGCAGCCCAATAAATCCATTTTAAATAGGGGGTGGGTATTTGCAATACCACTTTTTACTTAGTCACAAGCATTTGTGTTTGGGGTCTCGTGGTTTTATTAAGGGTAATAGTAAAATGGTAAAATTTGTTTTCGGACGTCTTACACTAAGCAAATATCGTAGTTCGAATAGCCGCCCTCTTTTAAATAATACTTTTGAAAAATCAAGTCTATTTGATCAATGTTTTGAAAACCGGACCGGACATCGAACCGGACAAGTAACTGGGTCATGGTTGAACCGGTTCAACCGGGTTTTTCACTTTTTTTAATATAATTAATTTAATACCTAAAATATAATATTCTTTTATATTTTCTTTCCAAATTAGTGAATCAAGTCAAAGTTTATCTAGAAAAAAGAAAAAAAAAAAAGAATTTTCAATCATTTTTTCCTCTCTCCTCTCTCCTCTCTCCCTCTCCTATCTCCTCTCTCTCTCCTTTCTGCTAATTCCTTCGTCGGTTTTCACAGACCCTTTCATCTCCACTTCTTCCTTTCTTCTTTTCTTCTTTTCTTCTTTTTTTCCTTTCTTCTTCCTTCTTTCTTCTCCTTCGGTTTATTCTTTCTTCTCTATATGGCAACCACCACTTGGATTGGGTCACATGTGACCCAGATCCGTTCAATCCCAACCTTCTCCCTCAAGATTTGGTCACTTAAGACGACCATTTATGGAGATCCGGCCATTTTGAGCTGAAACCCGGTTCCCGGCGGGTTTCCCGGTTCATACCGGTCGAACCGGGTTTTTGATAATTGGCCCGGGTTTTTGAACTTTTTGGGTTTTTACATCTAACCGGACCGGACACGTCGGCGGTTCGCGGTTGAACCGGTCGGACCGGCCGGTCCGGTCCGGTTTTCAAAACATTGTATTTGATCATTCTATGATTGATTATTATTTGATCATTCTAAATTTATATAATTTTCTTGTAATCAATCTTGACTTACAAATTATTGGGACAGTAGTTTTTAATGGCGCTTGCAGGGTCGAGTTGGGTAATTATGGGTCAATTATTTACCTGAGCCGACCAAGTGATATTGCTGAATATTGAAAATCATTGCCGACTTCACCAAGTGATTTTACTGAATATTGAAAATCATATCAACCCGACAATTGTGAGTCGGTTAATGGTTATCAACTGACTTTATCAGGTAAAATTAGGTGGGTTGGTTGGTATTATCGATTATCTAAAAATTGATTTTTTTTTTACAATAATAGTGATAATATGTTATTTTATTATTATTTTTTTAAATAATTCAAAAGATATCCAAATTTTTACAAAAACTTATGTTGCAAAATTCTAAAATTGTCTTCTTTACAAAATTTCTACAGTAAGTAAATATATAAAAAAGAAAAAGAAACAAGAATTAATGGTACGTAGAAGCCTATAAATTTATTTTTTTAATTTTGACTTATTCTATATATATTATATTAAATTTAAAAATAAGAAATATTATTAAATATTAATAATACTTTTATTATTAAAAGTCAGTTGATCGGGTATTATCGACCAACCAACTTTTGAGCAAATTGAAAACCATTGACCACTCGTTCATTTATGTCTCAGTTAAAATTGTTGTCCCAACCACATGAGTCGGTTAATTATCGGTTATTGACCATAAAAAATGGCTCAGTTGGATGATAAAACCGACTCATACCAACCTTAGTGGCTTAGTTTTTTTATATTCATAAGTCGGTTTATTATGTCTAATCGATAATCGACCGGTAATTATTCGACCCAATCTGTGCTCAACCTTATTTATCAGGTAAAATACATTAGATAGTTTATAATTTTATATAGCCACACTAATACACCTGTATTATTGAAAACTTTTATTGAGGTGGTAATTAATTACATAGAGACTAAACCGACACAATTTTAATGATAAAAGCATTCTTGAAAGTCATGTTCTAAAAATATAGTCCAATTTAATCACCAAAAAATGGGGCTGAACGTATGATAAAAATAATGAAAATATAAACAATATAAAAATAAATAAATAAATAAATGTGGTTTAATTTTTTTTTTTTGACAATAAACCAAATCTTCAAATAAATACGTCCAAAATAATACATCATTTAAGTTGTGCTCTACGTTTTTTCTTCGAATAGAATTCATCTATTATGGAATCTGTACTAAAAAGATCAGCAATTTCCCTTTCAATATGTAGAAGCATGCAATCTCCAAGGAACCCATCTTCCATTTTGTTCCGAATTCTAGTTTTGGTAAGCTTCATAACAGAAAAAGCTCGTTCTGTGGTAGCAGTAGACACCGGAAGAAGTAAGATCAAACGAATCAACCTATCAACTAGATAATATACTTTGGATTTTCCCGTCTTTGTTAATCCTTCGCATAGTGCTGCAAGAGTAGACAAATGACATAGGTCTTGATGCTTAGTCATGTCAAGATGATAATGCTGCAATTGAAACTTCAGGAGGAGCCTATCTTGTTCTGTGAAATCTGCAGGATAATATTTCTCAACAAGAGTGCAAATATCATCTACTTTAAAGGACTTGAATGAATCACTTGGGTCCAAAGCACAACTAAGAGTTAAAAGTTCCATTGTTTGCTCATTAAATCTGCAATTTAACTCTTTCATCTGTGTGTCTATGGTAGTCACAAATATATCAAAATGAAAATGATGCTCCATCGTGATATTAGTATCTCGTGGCTGGTGAATCGACTTCCCCCGACCTACTTTATGAGTAGAATTCATATCAGGCATCTCAACTTCATTACTTTGGCAAAATAAATTAACATCATTTAAAAAACTATTCCACCCATCATCCCTCAAATTTTGAAGAAGTTGTTTTGTTGTTGAGACTAAATGCATAGCATTCAATATGTCTTGGGATCGTTGTTGCAAAGCTTGACAAAGAACATCAGTAACTCCCATTATCCTTTCCATCAAGAGTAAGATAAAAACAAACTGAAAAGATGTCATGGCAGTATAAGCAGAATCAGCGTCACCGCGTTGGGAATAATTTGCTCCATCAGATATAATGGTTTGAAGCACACTCCCAGTAGCACTAAACATTTTCTTCAAGCTACACACAGAAGAAAAGTGGGAACCCCAACGAGTATTTCCAGCTCGTTGTAAATTGCCAATTTGATTAGCTCCACTACCAGTTTCAAGTTCATTAATAGATATCAAATGAGAAATTTCAGCTTGTTGTGCAGTAATTAACTCACCGGTTCTCTTACAAGAAGCGCCCACAATATTTACAATGGTGTCCAACTTTGAAAAAAATTGATGAACAAGAATTACCTCTCTTGATGCCGCCACTAATGCCAACTGAAGTCGATGAGCAAAACAATGTACGTAATATGCATACGGACAATCTTTCAAAAATAATGCTTGTAATCCGTTCCATTCGCCACGCATATTGCTTGCACCGTCATAACCCTGCCCTCGAAGATTATCAATACTTAAAGCATGATGAGAAAAAATTGTTGAAAGTTCATGTTTAAGAGTCAACGAAGTTGTGTCTTTGACGCTTACGATATCAAAGAAACGTTCTTGGAGAACACCTATTTTATCAACAAATCTTAAAACAAGAGCCATTTGTTCCTTTTTGGATTCGTCTCGTGCCTCATCAACAAGAATACAAAACTTAGAGTCACCAATATCTTCTCGAATTTTATTTCTCACCTTAGAAGCAATAATATGCAATATCTCCTTTTGAATTGTCGGAGAGATGTACTTGGCAGTGGGAGGAGCTTTATCTAAAACAGTTGCAGCTACTTTTTCATTATAATTTGCCAAAAGCTTCACCATCTCGCGAAAATTACCTGAATTTTTTGACGTTGGGCCTTCATCATGGCCTCGAAAAGAACATGATTGATATGCAAGCCAACGAACACAGTCAATTGAGGTTTTAAGCCTCAAACGATTATTCAATATTTCTACCGATGACTGTCTTTGCATGACCTTGTCTATATGCGCAGATTGATTCATTAGATCCTCGCATGATTTTAAAGAAACACAATGCTGGGAATTATGGCCTCCAATATGGCGTAAATAAGCACAATTTTTTCCTTCATTTACTTTCTTCCAATTTCGAAATCCTTCCACCATAAATGTATTCGCGCCAAAACGTACATTTGTCTCACTAGCAAAAATAAAGCATGGCAAACAATAAGCAGCATCTTTAGTCGGAGAATACTCTAACCAAGCCGGAAATTTGGAAAACCATGCATACTGAAATCGTCGACGATTGCCTTCATTACCTGAGTAAGGATATTCAGGTAAATAAAATTGATATGGCCCTAACTTGATATAAGTACGGCGAATTTCGTCCTGTTTTTCGACAGGATACATCCAAATTTGAGGTCTTTTTCCCGGATCACGTTCCAAAGAATTGATATCAAATTCTTCATTAAGCATAACCCCAACTGTTGTAATAGCCGGTTCAGGACGTTCTTGTTCATGATCGAGAGAAGAACTATCAACATTAGATGTTGATGATTCTTTTTTATTACTTTGGAAAAAGGCGTGAATCGTATTATTTTTCAATCGTTTGGGTTGATTCGAAGACATTAGTACAATCGACCTACAATAAATTTCAAAGAATTCAATATAGTAAAAAATAAAAGCCCTTTAAATAAATTTTATAAATAAAATCATCTATGCTTCAATAAAATTCTTACATATAATTAAAGAATAAGAAATAATAAAATAAAAAAGATAAAAAGAGATGAAGAAGTTTGATAATTACCGTGAGATTTTTCTTCAATGGAACGAGGTGAAGAACGTGTGAAGAAGATACGGAGATGAGAGAATTAAAAGGGAAGAAACTTATTGTTAAACCAATTCCTATTTTAATAAAATTTTATTTGTTTTAAAACTCTTTCTCGAATTGAAATACAATTAAGATATTATTATATATTATTTACTAATTAATAAAATTTTCCAATTTTACTTTTTCTCGGCAGTGGCTTCCTTCCTTTTGTATTAATATATAATTTATATTAAATACTTATAGTGTAATTATATATATGTATATATAAGTAATATTTTTTTTCCAAATTCTTGGGGGGGCAACAGCCCCCCCTTCCCATACTGAGAATCCGCCCCTGGGCCCCACCAACTGTCGGTGGATTCAAAGCATCTGTCTCCCCACATTTTTTTCTTTTTCTTTTTCTTTTTCTTTTTAGTTTTATTTTTATTTTTATTTTTTTACCACTAATTACTTTATCCACAATTATTAATCCACTAAGCTCCAATTTAAGAGATATATACTTCACAATGAAATATTTCATCTAATCTTAAAGAGATTTCGTTAAAGTTAACAAATTTATACACTGAACTATATTAAGATGAATTGCAACGTTGATGGGTGAAAATGAGTAGAGACATGAGATAAATTGCAGCAGAACTAAATAATAAAATGCGAGACTATTATCGAGATTTTATCATTTATTTATTTATTTATTATTATATGAGATGATATTTTTAATTAATAACTAAAGTCGTTAATTATAGAAAGATTGCATTCAAAAATAAGATATGGCACACAATTTGGACAACTGTCCCACACAATAATAATAAAAAAAAAAAAATTAATTCATTTAAAAACTATAATTATATAATCTTAAATTAAAGACGTACATAAATATTTATTATTTGATTTTGATTAGAGCAGAAAATGTCACAGTCGATACATAATTAAAGACAATAACCTAAAGCCCACGTATTAGAAAACAACGTTTTAAGTGTCGGCAGGAATACGCCAAAGAACAAAGTCTCACCACACTTGACGAATTGGGCCCAAATCAACGGCTAAAGTGGTGAGCTCACTTGTAGTGGGGCCCACTGATTGTAGCCCTGTGTTTTATGCAATCAAAACTCTTATTAGCTGTCTCTCTCTCTCCCCCCTCTTTTTGTTTCTCTCTCTTAGCTGTCATTTGTACCTCCGTGTAGCAAGTAATTTTACCAAAATGCTCTTGGGTATAATGGTATTCTATTTTATTTACGGTTGATATTTTTATGGATAAATTACAACTGCTATCTAGGGTAATGGTAAATTACGGAAAAAACACTCATGTTTGGGTTATCACAATTACTCCTTAATTATGAATATTGTTATACGATCATTCTTACGGTGTCAAATTCAACATAATCTTATAAATTCAGTGGAACGTTCTCTAGTTTGTACTCGTTTTGTGCAAAAATGTAGTTTCTGATGAACTACAATTTGATATTGACAAGCCAAAAAACACATCTTATGGTCATCTTGCTCAAAATGTGGAGCTCAAATGGATAAAATGGGTACACACTTGAGAATATTCTATACAATCTAGAAGATTTCACTAAATTTGATACCGCAAGGGTGGACGTATAAGAAAATTCATAATTGGGTGGTTGTAATTACCCCTATATGATGGTGTTTTCGTAATTTGACCTTACCTCGGGGGTGACCGTAAATTACCCTATTTTTATTTGATATTTTACAAAATAATAAGAACAATAAAATGGTAAATTACGACCACTTCTGAGGTAAGATTAAATTACGAAAACATATTAACGTGCATGTGTGCTTAATGAGTGATTATTTATATAGATTTATGATTTAAAATCACCCAGTGCAACATCTTATGATCGAGAGTATTTTTGTATTCTATTTTATTTTCAATTAATATTTCTATCGTATATTTTACCAAATAAGTTACAATAAAATTAGTAAAAGTAAATATAAACTAGAATACAATTGATACTACAAAAAATCATAATTGTCACGATTTTTTTTTTATTTTTTTAATTGTCATGATTGGGACTTGAGAGTATATTATGTAACAAGGCGTAAAACCAATAAAATATTATAGATAAAATATTCAAATTTTGTATTCACTTAAAATATTTGTAGAGCACATACTTAATTATTTTTTTTCTTCTAGAGTGCTCATCATTTTCCCACTACTTGACAAGTTGGCATGAAGAAGCAACATGTTTAATATATATACTTCTAGTACCTTTTTATATGCTAATAAGCTAAAATAAACTTATTTTAGTCTTTTAATAATACATAAATGAAGGTCAACAATATATGAATCAAAATATTCCTTTTATATATATATATATATATATATATATATATATATATATATATATATATATATATATATATATATATATATATATATATATATATGATGAGACCCCTAAATAAATGCACATATTGTATATGTAACTCAGTTTACCTATGTAGCACGGATACAGAAACGATGATACCAGAAAACGGCGTAACTGACATAGGAAAATGGCATGTCCTAAATATGAGGATACGAGAGATTGAGAGAAACGTGTAAATATTAAAAGTGAAGGGTGTGCATTTATAAATATACTATAAAAACATATGTAAGTTTTTATTTATATATATTTTCATGCAACCATACAATCAATTTACAGTTAATCATTAAATTATGTAAATAATTAGGGAAGCAAGAAAATTATTTGAAATTTCGGTATCAAACATGTCTATAACTTTTTAGAAATTGCAAAATAGCTCATAACACGAAAACATTAAAAAAATTAAAATTTTCGTACTACATAAGTGTATTAATTCATACATAATTAGCCCACACGCACACGTATAACTATTTAAGTGTATATAGACTTAAAACAAACCAGTACCCGATGTATTTTACCGAGCGTATCATCCGATAATATTACGTTTTTCGTATTAATATATTTCTTCATAAAGCTTTACAAATTACAACCCTCTCTTTAAATAAACTAGACAGCACTAATTGAAGTCAAATAAATATAATAGTAATCACCATTTCTTTTTTTAATAAAATGAGAATAATCATTGGTTTCCAACTCATATTAAGCGAGTCCAACTCATGATCAACTGTAAGATACTACCAATAATCTATTTCGTCTTATCTGATTTTAAATAAAAAAAAACCTAAATTAACACATTTAAATAATGTTTAGTCGCTAATCACAATAATTAAGCATCCATACGAGCCACAATTAAACAATATATATAATAAACTACACCAAATAAAATTGAAAAAACGGTATAGTATTCATGTGGTAAAATTACAGATACAAATCGACGTCGTTTTGGAAAATACATATACACAGGGACAAAAAAGTCATTTGGGCAAAAATGACAGCATATAACCGTAAATTGAAGATAGGAAGCAGATTTCTTATCCTCAAGAAAAGGAATATACTTTCACCTCTCTTTTTTTTTCCCATCCTTTATCCCTTGATATTTAATCAACACAATTATGAATTAACCACTAAAAATTAAAGAAAAAAATATTTAAAAAAAAAAAAAAAAAAAATGAAAATTAAAATCATTTTAAAGACTTGCCGTGATTGTAGCCATAATAAGATAAGTACCATCTAACAAACTTCCTCAACCCGGTTTGCAAATCGGTTGTCGGTTTATACCCTAATTCGATCTGGGCCGAACTGATATTCGCGTGTGTGAACGGAACGTCGCCGTTTCCGGGCATTTCCAAAAAGTGCTTTTTCGCTTTTACTTTTAAGTGCTTTTCCAATAAGCTGACCATCATGGGTACCGTTACGGGTGAGGTGTTACCCAGATTGAAGATCCGGAATTGGGCCGGGCCCCGTTTCTTCCCGCCCGACCCGGTGCTCTTCTTTGACGTGTCAAGTGACGCCACGCAGCCTTTGACAATGTCGTCGATGTAAGTGAAGTCCCGGGCGAGTTCGACCCGGTTCTTGCCCCGGTAAATTGTAATCGGTTTACCTTGGAGGATGTTCCGGGTGAAGGAGAAGTACGCCATGTCGGGCCGGCCCCATGGCCCGTAGACGGTGAAGAATCTCAGCCCGGTTATGGAGAGCCCGTAGATGTGGTTGTAGGTGTGGGTGATTTCCTCGCCGGCTTTTTTGGTGGCGGCGTAGAGTGAGGCGGGTCGGTCGGTTCGGTCCGACTCGGAAAATGGGGCCTTTTCGTTTAACCCGTATACCGAGCTGGAGCTGGCCCACACGACGGCGGGTTGCGGGTCGGCTTTCTTGCATGCCTCGAGAAGAGTGACGAGGCCCGCGATGTTGCTGTGGACGTACGAGTGTGGGTTCTCCATGGCGTAGCGGACGCCGGCCTGCGCCGCCAGGTGCATGACGTGGCTGAGCGGCGCGATCTCGAAGAGCTTCGCCAGCAGCCGGGCGTCGTTGATATCGCCGTCGACGACGAACACGCCCTGAGAGCTGAGGAGGTTCTTCCGGGACTTCTTCAGGGAGGGGTCGTAGTAGTCGTTGAAGTTGTCGAGGCCGACGACGCCGTCGCCGCGTTTCTTGAGGGCGAGGGACACGTGGCTGCCGACGAAGCCGGCGGCGCCGGTGACGAGGACGGAGAAGCCGCCCTGGCGGCGGATCTGGGCGGAGGAGCGGACCTGCTTCTCCCACTGGATACCGCCCCAGGCGGTGTGGAAGTACTTGCTGCCGGAGTCGACGAAGGACTGGAAGCTGAGGTACGCCGCCGTGAGCGCCACCAGGAAGAGGGCCCACAGGAACATGGTGCTGGTGGAGGTGAAGCAGCGGTGGAACTGCCGGTGCATTGAGTGCGATTTGTCCTTCAATTTCCCCGGCGTCGATGGTAGGAACGATTCTTGCTCCGCCTTTGACGGCATTTTTTTTTTGTTTAATCAAACCAAAAAAGAAAGATTTTAAAGTATGTTTTTCAAAATCAAGATTTTAGAGAGAGAAACAAAAATCAAAGAAGAGATATGCAGATGTGAAATGGGAAGCATCTGCTAATTGGTAAAGAAGAAGAGAGAAGGATATATAGTGAGAGAGAGAAAGAGGTGGGGGTGGGGGCGGGGGGCAAGAAAACGCGTGAGAGAACGCGTTAAAAGGACGGGGGCCAGGGTGGAAGAGAGAGAAAGTAACGAATTAGTGGGACAGGTGGAGATTTTTGCGCAAGTATTATTAGGAGAAGATTTTAGGAGTTTCTGATACTAATAAATACGCTGGATTTGGTATTTCTGGTATTTGTACGGTTTACTTTTCTGCGTATTATACGGTCTTATCCTTTTTCGGGGAAACCGATACACTGCTTGGGGGTTTGTAGTACACGCGCCTCTCCCCCAAATTTTAATTACTAGTCTCTATTATTTATTATTAATTATTCAAGAAATTGATGCATACAAAACTTGGTAGTATATTAATTACATTTTGCCCCTTAGTGTACGGCGGATGCAACACTTATCCCTGTCAAAAATTAGATGTCAGATTTACCTTCCTTTTCTCTTGAGTTTTTTTTTTCTTGTAAAATCTATATAATTTTGAGCTATGATGTGCGGAAACTTTCGTACACGACACATGTTGGAAATATTTTGGGCCAATTTTGTTATATGTTTTAGAAGTTTTGGGGATGTTTTTAGTAATAACAAAAAAAAAGAACGTGCTTCCGTTTCTAAGAAATTGCAAATTTCGTTTTAAATAAAGACTCGAAAATTGACTTTGATTGAAAAAATCTTAAATCTTATGTTTTTTTTCTAGTGGTGTTTAAATATTTTTTAGATGTTAATTCCATAATAAAATAACGTGATATGCCTAATTGGGCCAACTCAATGGGCCTACAATTTCTTTATCTACTGAACCACGGGCCCAATATTGAAGATTTCTGTTACCAAGGTCCAATCACCTTAGAGTAAGGTTTGGGTCCGACAATCTCAATTGAGGTATAAATAAAAGTTTTAATTATTCCTTAAGGCACGCCTATTATCGGAACAATACTACAACATGTATTCTCTGGACTGTTTCTACTATCCGCACGTCGGAGCATCATCATAAATCATATATGATATAAATATAAGTTAATCTTATAATATTTTTGAAAACATTATGGATGTACCTCTATATTTTTAATATTTACACGTTTTCCCACATTCTCGTATTTATTTGAAAAATGATGTTTTCATGTGTCTGTTTTTTCCATTTCGCCGTGTTCCTGCTGCATAGCTTTGATGTAATGAAATGTTAATTTCTTTTTGTTGTTAAATAAAAAGAAAAAGGGCAAATTGTAGATTTTTTATAATATGGATGAATATGATTATGGTATTAAACATAAGATTTAGCTTTTGGGCTTTGGCTTTTTATTCGATCGATATCTACGAAGAAATCAATGTTGTTGTTGATGCCTATCATTTCCCAAGATCTGATCCGGTGGTTGAAGTAAGTGCATTTTGTTTTAATTCAAGTTCAAATTTTCTTGTTAACGGTTGTTAGGTGGAACTTGTCACATGTCATTAATCTAGTATGGTTGATGTTTCTCGTATAATTCGCAAGCTATTACACTAGAGTGTAGATTTACACAGTGCATCTACATAGTTGCCATCAAGTTTCTTCGTAAAAAATAAAAATAAAAAAAATTAAAAAAAATTAAAAAAAATTACCAAGCAATGAACGTTCAATTAAATTTTGTACAAGTTGTGGAATTTAATAAGTAAGAATACATTGTTTTGTTTTGCAATTATCGACATTGTATGATTTGGCTAGGTATTTATTTGTCCTCACTATAACATTTTTTATGATTTTATACTAAATTCTACTATTATTTATTTATTTATTTATTATATTTTTTTTTTTTATGTTTTTAATATGTAAACGTGACCAGTTGTTCACTCTCTTCTCTTGTTCAGTCTTTTATTATTTTCATTAAATTTTCAAGGAAATGCTCTTTGTCGGTGATCGTCGTATTAATTTTTATATTTAACACTAAAAACAAAAATGGGTAATTTAATTGTGATAGTTGTGTTTAATATTATACTTGATTTTTCTGTTTTTCTTGATTAAAATAAGATATCGGTATTTTTTTTTTTTTTGTAAATTGTATTCGTTTAAATAAATTAATAGCTATAACTTGATTCTGTAACTTCAAATTGAATATTTATTTGTCATATTTAATTTTTACAAATTGAAGTCATTGTTTTATTCAAATGTAGAGACGTAAATTTTGATTAAACAAATAGTCAAAGAAAGACTTTTTGTACAATTTGAAATTTCAATTTTGAATTTTACTCCAATAAAAATAAGTGAATGGAAAATGGGACTCCACTACTGAAGTGTCACAATAACACATGGGTGCACGTATTTCTCCATTCTATCAGTGTATTAATATTTCATTTAATTTGCAATTTTTTTTTAATAAATTTGCAATTTCTAGAAACAAATTGTATGCGACTTTAATTATTTTAAAAGACGTGCTGGTGATGACTATATGTTCGAGGCCGGCCCGTTGCTTAATTTATTAGCTCGACAATTTAATTAGTACTTGAACGTATTAAATTAGAATACTCTGAATTATACGAGCTTGATTTTTATTACGAACATATTTTAGAACCTGTTCGCTTAAGTTTATTTTAAACAGTTAATAAGCTATTACGTCTGATAAGTTGTTTGAAAAGTTGATAAGCTTTTATGTCTTATTTTTAAAATTAGCTCTTAAGTTGTTTGCGATGCACGGAAATGCATAATTAAAGAAAATTTAAATATATGATAATTAAATTGTATTAAAAAATAAATCCACATTGGTTTCTATAAAAGAGAGAGAAAATAAATTGTAAAAATAAAATAAAAAAAACACTATGTGAGCGTATTAGGATTTTGCTAGTGGATTTGCAAATTTGATTGTTATGAAAATTATTAGAGAAATTTTTTTTGGTAAATAGGAGATGATAATAATAATAATAATAATAATAATAATAATAATAATAATAATAATAATAATAATAATAATAATAATAATAATAATAATAATAATAATAATAATAATAATAATAATAATAATAATAATAATAATAATAATAATAATAATAATAATAATATATTTAATTTTTTTTACAAATATGCCATAACCATTAGGGTTTTTTAGACTGACCTAGCGTTTATTACTTTTATATATACCGATTTGTATAGTGTTTGTTAATGAACTTACATCTAGTTTTACCCATTATAAGATTTTAAATAAAAAAAGTGGTGTAAAAATATTTTATAGAAAAGATATCTTAAAAACTCTACAACTTCCTTTGAATTTTTTTAAGATTTCATTAAAAAAATCACCACACACTTTTGAAGAGTTAATAAGTTCTTAAACCTCTTATAAGCTTTATTTCACAGCTTATAAGTTAAATTAAACACAGTCAATCTTACATGGCTTGTCTAATGCGATTTATACCTCTCGTTTAATTTCTATGTTACGGCGCGTTAACACTAATTTAAGGTTTAGCAATATATCTATTTTTTTTTTAAATTAAAAAACCCATATCTTAAATTGGGATTATTTGACAAGTAGTAACGGTGTTCATTGATTGATTCATGAAACCTTATCCCTTGATTTGTGCCCTTTTTTCTGTTTGTGTTATTGCACAGCCGAGATTTGAGCCCTTTTTTCTTCAACTATATTAACGGCCAATTCATGATCTCATTCATTTCCTGCATACACTATTTATTCATGCTCACATTTAAATCAAGTGTAAATTACGAAAACCTCCCTAAAGTTAGCCTAAATTACGAAAGAAAACTCCATCTATTCGTATTTACTAAAATCCTCTCTGATCTTTGTTTTCGTCTTACACCGACCCCTTTAAGGTGTGACTGTTTACGTAATTTTTTTGATTCTAGAAAATATTCCCTGAAAAATGTCGATATAACCCTGCATATGTCGACATATTGAAGGTAGCCGCGCATATTGCTTAAAAAATTGCCTATAATTCATGCTATGATAATATGTATGAGCAATCGAGGAAGTCTACCGACATGGCAGGATTTTGAAGAAAAGAGGTTATTGTATGGGGTATACCAGTGCCACCTACATTTAAGAAGCTGCTATTAGGCAGGGCCGGTCTGACATATTTGGGGGCCCTACGCGAGAATATAATTTGCACAACTAATAATACGGAAATTCAGGGCCAACGCCTCAAACTTTTTTTCTTTTTTGCATATTATGCTTAATGACATAGTATAAATAAATTATTTATTAATAAAAACTTCATAAATAAAAGATTGAAAATATTAACTTATGTAAAACAAATGTTAGAGAAATATGTAATAAATTTTTGTTTGACTAAATAAAATGTTAAATTTTATGTCTACTTTTAAACTAAATTTAAAAATAATAACAGAAGAATATTTTTTTTAAATAAAAGAATATAATTTTTTAATAATAAAACAATAAATTTTTTAAAACATATACAATATATATATATATATATATATATATATATATATATATATATATATATATATATATATATATATATATATATATATATATATTAAAAAATGGAAAACTAGGTCCCTCGAGGCAATTAGGCCCTCGGCGTGGGCCCTGCTCGCCCCACCCCAGGGCCGGCCCTGATATTAGGGGTAGAATTGATAATTTTTGGGGAATATTTTATAAAATAGAAGGATCACGTGAAAAATCAAACTGTAAAGGGATCTTATGGAAATAAATATCAGGGAGATTTTAGTAATTACGCATAGATGGGATGTTATTCGTAATTTAACCTAACTTCAGGGGTACTTTTCATAGTTTATCCTTACATCTGTTTCAGTAATATTCAATTGAGTGGTGCTATTTCCACCACCAAATTATCTCAATTCACCACCAAAGATTATAAAATATCATAAATACCCCTCAAATTTATAATCCACCACCCTTCCTTAATATTCACATAATCCTCATGTGTTCTACGTTATTTCTATTTTATTTATGTTTTATTAAATTTTTAATTAATTTTTTCAATGAAATATTTATTACAAGATATTTAAACTTCCATATCAGATGATCAACATATTATGTAATTTTTTTAAGGAAACGAAATTATATTAATCCAAACTGGACGATTCTGGAAGAAGTTCAGGACCTTCCATACAAACAATCTTAATTTATTTCTCAAAAAACGTGAATTCCCGCTCTTTTTGACCTTCGAAAATATTTTTCTCTGACAAAAGTATTATTCACTTAAGCTGGATAGGGCAAGATTTACAGTGAAAAATGTGGGATTTTTTTTATAAATATTTTAATTAGTTTAGTGGTAGATGCATGATTTATAAATTTGTAAAGAATATAGATGAAAGAAAAAGAAAGGGATAAAATTAAAAATATATTTAATTTGGTGGTGAAATAAGATATTTTGAGGGTGAAAATAGTACATCTCTATTCAATTTTAGTGTTTCATTTAAGATCTAATGTTATGAATACACACGTCATCGCATACCACATATGTAAATTATTGATGACCTGTATAAAAGGCTACGTTTTCATATTTAATTATTTTATTCTACATTTAATTACCAACTACATCTGGGATGAAAGTCGGATGGATCGGATCGGAATTAGCCTTTTCGAAAAATTTCTAAAAAAATTCGGAAGTACAAAATCAATTCCAATTCCAATTCCAAAATTTTCGGAATCTAAAAATTCATTCCAATTCCAAAAGGCCCGGAAATTTCGGAATTTCGGAAAAAAATCGGAAATCACATAAGCTTAAAAATTTCAAAACTTAGCCAAAATTTTCTAAAATGTTCATAATTTTTCGAAAAATAAGAGCATCCACGTCGATAAAAGTAAAACTAATAACTACTAAATTTCAGTTCAAAAAAAATAAATAAAAATAAAAACAGCATAATATCCAATAAAACTTCTAACAACAATTCATTATGTCAAAATCCTAAAACAAAACTTATAGGTGTATTTTTCGGAAAATAAGTATTATATAATATATACTATTTATAGGTGTATTTTTCGGAAAAAAATCGGAATTTTTCGGAATTAATTTAGGAATTAAATCGGATCGGAAATCGGAAATTCCAAATTTATTTTATATAATTCCAATTCCAATCCAAAAAAATCGGAAAATTTCGAATTTCGGAAGTCGGAATGAAAAAATTTGTTCCAAAATCGGAACTTTTCGGATCGGAACCGGCGGAAATTGGAAAATCCGTTCCAACTTGCAGCCCTAACTACATCCATTGTATTTTCAAATACTTATTCCAATCAAAAGGAAAAAAAAAAAGGAAATCATTTTTCTTTTTTATAAGACAGGAAAATCAATTTAAAAAAAAAAGTATTGAATAAGTTGCCACTGAGTATTAAAATATACAATTGTTAACTATTAATATAATGATAATTGTTCATATTCTTGGCTTGTTGTTATAATTTTTAGCAATGATAATTTGCCACTGAGTATTAAAATATTCTTCACTTCAAAGTGCAGAAACCATTTGATTTTGAATCGTAAATTCCAATTTATAGTAAAATACATTTTCATGATTGAAGAATAGTTTAGAAACTTAAAAAGGGCCTTCTTTTTCTTTTTGACTCATGTAGTTCCTTAATATGAAGTAACAAAACTTCTTGAGCAAGATTCTAATTTGAAATTTAATTAAGTATTCGCTTCTAAGTAAAGTTTTTTGGGACTTAGTTAAATTTTTTATTTTCTATTTTGGCAAGGAAGGTACTATCAGTCAATCATATAGGTGAACTGCGTAAACATGTACTCTTATAATAGCTTGCAAATTATACGAGAGACGTAATCCACACTCGGCTAATGACATGTGACAAACTCTGCCTAGCGACTATTGACAATGAGATTCGAACCTACATCAATTGATAAGTGTTCACTTGCTCTAACTACTAGATCATTCCTTGCTGAACTAATTAAAATTTGTACCCATAAGCGCAGGTGTTTATACATGCGCATAAATATATGATTTTTATTATTGTTCCATTCTCTATTAAATTTGATTGCATTTTAGATGATTTATAATCCATCACCCAATATAATCGTATAGATTCTATATCGAGTGAAATACACCAATTAACATGCAATCATAGATTTACATACAATCATACGTAGATACGACTTTAACCCTGAATTGCGCGTTACATTAATTAATGATACTAAATATACAAATGATCCAATATTTCAAGGCACACCACCAAGTGGACTAATATCTAGTTTGGCATAGTCAACATTACTCCATTCTAACTCAATCTCTTGGTCATTTCCTTCCTTGCCCCGAAAATACAAAACCGTGTAAACCACAAATGTGAAAATCCTCACCAAACAAGACCCATTCACTAAAATCAACCCCGAAATAATCTTTTCGTCGAATATCCAATACTTGCCACCACCCCTAACCCTAATCATCTTCGAACCTAAATACACACCCAAATTTACCAAATTCAACACAACATTCAAAACAAATGCATTCATTTTCTGCCCCTTCATAATTGTTGCGGATTTCCCAAGTGCCCCAACCCCACAACTTTCTTGATCAACCACCGAAACCACCAAGCTCATAATCCAAACACTCGACAGATAGAGATAGAAAATGTATGCAAACAAACCGTAAAAGATAACAACCACGAGTATAGATAATAAATTAGTATAGGCGAGTAGTGGGGTCGCCATTGATATTACCAAGAAAACGTAGCCTATAACGAAAACCGACGTGTAGAAACCCGTTCGACAAGGCCTTGTCCAAGATCTCGCAAACCCTAATGAGAAATCTTTTAAGGACAAGTTTCTGTTGTTGTAAGATTCGGATGTTATTATAATAGAAGTCAACATGGGGAGAAAAGTGACGGTGAAGTAAGAAAGTATAAAAGCGAGATAGACTGCGAGAAGAAGTGAAAAATTTTCTTTCATTTGCGAGAGGTTGCTAATGAATTCGGCACTGCTGGAGCTTGAAATTGGGATTAGGGATTCTTTCGCAAGCATATCGCGCATGAGGGAAAACGAAGAGAAGTCAAAGATCAAGAAGAAGATCGAAGAGGAGATTAGGGAAAGTGTGGTTACTAAAAGCATCAATTTTCCATTTTTGGAAAGTATTTTGATGGATTCTTTGAGGATCACTATAAAATGGAAAAATTGGTGGGAATTCATGGTTGCTTGGATTGATATAAGTTGAGAGGGGTGATCAACTATATATATATATATATATATATATATATATCATGTGGTTTTTGTTTTCTTGATTTTGGACTTGGTGTGTAGTATTTTACTTGGTCAAGTCATGAGTGATTTTAAAGCTTTGAAAATTAAGCAAAGTTTGACTAAATATTATTTAGGATATATATGTGTTTGATTATTTCTGTCTGACTTTTAATTTTTGACGAAGTAGCGAGTGTCCCGAAATTAATTGGCTAATTTAGTGTTAAAAAAAAAGATTGAGGACTTAGATCAAATTTTCAAATCTCTTCATCATCCCATTTTGTCCAAATCGAAATCAAACATTCCATTGCATTTGAATCGAAGATTCTAGTTGAAATATTTTCATTCATATTAACATATCCATTAAGCTAGCTAAAGATTTCCGGTTTTGTCAATCTTCGTTTATTAAAGTTAATGGTAACCGTCTAGCTCACGAGAAGGAGATGGGTGTGAATAAGGAAAAAAAAAACTACATTCTTAAATGACGAAAACACCCTTCTTAAACACGGGTTTTATGAAAAACTTGGTTATGGGAGCAATGTGCACTAATATCATATGTTCAAGGTTCTTCCTTTTTCCATTTTTTTTTTTAAAGTGCGAAAATCAACATATTTCAGGGGGTGAAGTGCTATTCCCCCCCCCCCCCCCCGGCCATTCCTCACTCCTAGAGTAGGGTGCCCTAATTTGGAGAAAAAAAAATAGTTTTTATGTCCCAAGTTTGCATCAATTTTATATTTGGCCCCTCATATTAACAAAAAATACATTTGATTTCTTATGTTTAAAAAATTCTACACTTTTAGTTTTTTCCATCAATTTTCCGTTAAAACTAACAGAATGAAGCGTGTGCCATTCACTGCCCTAACTAACGGATTTAACGATAAATTGATGGAGATGACCAAAAGTGTCAAATTATTGGAACAAGAGAGACCAAATGTGTTTTCTGTGAACAAAAGTAGGGATGAGTTCGGGACGGGATTTCGGGAATTCGGGATTTTCGGGATCGGGATTTCGGGATTCGGGATAGAAATTTTAAATCCCAATCCCGTCCCAAACTATTAAATCCTGGTTATATCGGTATCCCTAAATATTTCGGGAATCGGGATTGGGATCGGGAAATCCCATATTTTGCCTAAAAATTAAGAAATATTGCATCTTTTTTCCATTAGTATTATTTTATACACTAAACCAACTTGAATATATTATATACATACTATTGTTCTTGTCTTGTTTATTTCTACCACAAAACTTGGAACAAATAAAATTTTAAAAATTTAAAAATAAGTTGAAACAATATATTTTATATTGTATTTCTCATCTCCTTGACACTATATATATATATATATATATATATGTGTGTGTGTGTGTGTGTGTGTGTGTGTTTTTATTAGTTTTTTTTTCTTTTTTTCCTAATTCGGGATTAAAATATCCCGATTGGGATTGAACCAATTCCCTAATACCGATCCCGTATTTGTTCCTAATCCCAATCCCGAATCCCGTAATCCCGAATTCCCGAAGTTTTAGTCCCAAATAGTAAAATTCCGTTCGGGACGGGACGGGATCCCGAATCCCGATCCCAAATGCCCAGCCCTAAACAAAAGGGACCAAATGTGAAATCGGTCCAAACTTGAAGGATGAAAATTGTAATTTCCGTGCCCTAATTTATTTAGCCGGTTTCAGCCTCTTCTCCATTTCTCCCGACCAAGCAGTCAGAAGTTAGAATTCGTGACCAGTGCAATTCTCTGCTATAAAACCCTATTCTTAATTCTTCTCATTTTTAGCTTCTTTTCTGTTTCCGTTCACTGCATTTGAAATTGTAGATTGTCGGAATCTCTTCAGTCACCAGTTCAGGTTTAATTTCCCTTTCTTCGGCGTTTTTGAACTGTTTTTTTTTCTTTCGAAAATTCAGTAATTGTTTGAATTTAATTGAATTAGTTTTCTTTCGTTTTAATTTTGGTTTATCATGTTTAATTTGGGCTTAATTGATTTTCGGTACTTTCTTATCTGATTAATTTTACACATTTAAGATTTTTCTTTTCCTTCTACATTTCAGTCTTCAATTCGTATGTCAATGGTGGGAGTTCTCTTGTTTATTTTTTTCATTTATTTATTTTTAGGTCTAATTATATGTGTGTTGTGATAAGGGTTTGGATGAAGTCTGTTTTGATTGGGGAAAGTGATTTCTGGCCTTTGAGAAAAAAAAAGCTTTTATGATCAAATTCTATTTGCATTTGATCTAATGAGAGATAGGATGAAATGTGCGTATTGAAGCACATGGATAGATACGGAAGTTAAGTTGTAATAAATGCGAAGTTTGGAATCTTCTCGTTGGCCGTTGCGCCAGATTTTTGGTCGTTTAGCGAGAGTAGCGACTTAATAGATGATAGCTCTAGTTAAGGGAAGTGAGTACAATGTGTATATATAGACACACACACACACACAGTGGCATGTATGTTCAATGTAAGTGGCGATTGTGGCTTTTCCAACATAGAGATATGCTAAAAGACTCGATTTTGGATCTTTGTGTCTATGGATTTCGGCATTCATTCGTATTATTACCTTATTTTAAAATAAGATTTATTTCGGCATCGCGATGAACACATCATGGACAATGAAAAGAAGTTATCATTGATCCTGTATTTACAATTCTTGTTATTTTTGTAAAGAGAAGTCTTACAGGGAAGTGTTTGCATGGTTTAGATGCAGAATCTTTTTATTGATTAAAGTGCTAGTGTCAAATTTCTTTATGCCGTAGTCTTGCTTGAAGTGAAAAATATTCGTGCAGTAATTAAGATCATGTTCTTCTTAAATAAAGGTTTTTTCTTGCACGTCTTAAAATTTTATTGATGGTAACTCTTTTTTGCAGATAGAAAAACTGAGTGAGATACAAAGTCATCTTGAATTCCAACATTTTAGAGGCTCGACTGAACGTAAATCTAGTTTCTACATACTGTTTTTTTCTGTGTAGTAAGACTGATCCAGTTTGAATGTTCTGAATACTTTATGTCTTTTACGTGTTCTTTTATGGATTGTGTTTGAAACCTGTAGAATTTTTATTGCATTCATCTTTTATAATAAATTAATATAATAGTTACATGCAAATGCATTTCATTTTTTAGAGCTAATACTGAGAAAAGAAAATCATCCACCATAATAAATTGAAATACTTATTTCCAACAAGTATTATGAAAGAGAAAGAAGATAGTATTTCTATATATGATAGAAGAATTAATTTTCTTCGTACGTAGACATGTTCATGCCCCGTGCTTTTCTAGTTGTCCAGCTTCATTTAATACTGCCAAAATATTCGCACACAGAAATTGCACTATAAATGGATTCAAGAAGAAATATACCACCACCACCATATGACGAGCATATCAGACGAGCCTCAGGTATAATGCATTGTGTGCCACATCATCCCATGGAACCACTTCCTTCCCCGGTCCAATTGGAGAACCAATTGGAATTCCAGGTGGCAGAAATCGAACGCCTAGCTGGCGACAATCATAAATTAGCATCCGGTCATCTATCCTTGAGGGAGGAACTTGGTGCGGCCGAGCAAGAGGTGGAGAAAGGCAGGGAACATATCAGAAGCACACAGAATGAAGGCGACATTCAAATTCGGATTTTGTTGGACAAGATTGCAAAAATGGAAGCCGATATCCGAAATGGGAGCAGTATAAAGAAAGAACTTCAAGAGGCCCATAATGAGAAACGGGGTTTGGTCAAAGAGAAGCTGGAGTTGACTAATAAAATCCAGCTGGCGACTAAAGAGTTGGATAATTCTCGTGCGGATGTTAAGAAGATTCCGGAAATGCGTGCGGAACTTGATAGCTTGAGGGAAGAACATCAGAGGTTACGGTAAGTGGAATAAGCATTTTTTTTTGTTCTTTAATATAGTAAAGAAATGAATTTTCAATTTACGTTCATGTTTCTTTTGTGATATGTCATTAATATACGTTATGAATTTATGTTTATTTTTCCTTTTCTTATACTTACTTTCGGCTTTTTTATTTTTTTATTTTTTTGGGTTGTGAATATGAAGCAAGACGTTTGAACATGAAAAAGGCGTAAACACAGAAAAAGTGGAACAAATGAAGACTTTGGAGAAAGACCTAATCGACATGTCTGCTGAAGTTGAAAAGTTGCGCGCTGAGGTGTTGAACGCTGAGATGAGAGCTAACGGTAACATTTTTTCCCGTTTTTATATTAGTTTTCCATCTAAAACCCTTTTTCATTATCGTTCTCATATATATTTATATGCAGCTCCAATCCCATACAGCGGTCAATACGTAAACACAGGTAACATATATCCACCTCAGTATTATGGAAATGGTGGCTATCCGGAAAGTTTCAGTATGCCTCATTTTTATCCGTATGCCGTTGGTGGATTTTCGATTGGGCCTCAAGTATTCGCTGGTCCGTTAGTTGGCGGTGATGCCGCATCCGGTGGTGGATTTTCAGTGGTCCCACCTCAAGTTATTGGCGGTGATGCCACATCCGGTGGTGGATTTTCAGTTGTCCCACCTCAAGTTATTGGCGGTGATGCTGGCGGTGGATTTGCAGTGGCCCCCCCTCAAGTTGTCGGGGTTGATGCTGCTGGTAATGTTTGGGGAGGGGTGTACGATAAGTCCAGTGCTCCTCAGATATAGACGATAATTTATTTAGGAATTTGGAGGCTGTTATGCTATAAGATATTGAACAATTAAATTAACCTGTTAATTAAATCATCTCAAATTATAATAGTTCTTCACAAATGGTTTTATACTTTCTTTGAAGTTATAACTTATATTAACAGTTGTAGAGAACTTGTTTGTTGGGCTGAAATGTTATTTGTTTGGTGTAAATGGTAATATTTACTAAGATGAATGAGACATATTATACTTCACTTTTTTTGTTCTTTTTTTTGTCATAAATAAACCCTCGTTCAACTATATAAGTGCACTAGAAGTGCATTAAATCTACACTATCGTATAATATTGTGCAAATCATATGAAATATATAAACTAAATTAGGCTAATCATGTGTGACAAGCTGACCTAACGACCGTGGACAAGAGTATTTGAACTTGTGTTAATTGACCCAAATCTTATTTGCTCCAATCGTTAGGCCATCATTTGCGGGACATACTAATTTTTTTTATTCTGTTGTACGGAATGTGTGTGTTGTAACTTGTAATACATCTATTTTTGTTAAAATAAACATCATCTATATTTTTAAGGGGTAATCACAAAAAAGCCCATGACAAGGGCACTTAATTAAAAGAGGGACATCCAACTTTTTTGTCTTTCAAATAAATCCACCCCATTCAAACTTATTTGCAAATAAGGAAAATTCCTTTATATATACCAAAATTACCCCCAATTCATTGAAACCCAATTCAACTCCAATTTCATGATTTACACCCCCATTTAGCCCAATTTCATAAATTAACCAATTTTAACCCTAATTTCAATTTTGACCCCAATTTTAACCCTAATTCTTATCAATTCCACCCATTATGCTCTAACTTCTTAACTATTACACATTGACCCCGAATTTAAACAAATATATCACATTAACCCCCAAAACTTTTTTTTTTCAGAAAAATAATTTTTTTTTCTAAAATATTTTTTTTCCGGCCAGATTCCGGCGTTGACCGCCGGAGACCGTCGGTCTCCGGCGTTGACTTTTTTTTTTTTTTTTGAATTTTGTTTTCCTGAAATTTTTTTCCGGCCGGTCAACGGCCGTTGACCGCCGGGTCTCCGGCGTTGACTTTTTTTTTTTTTTTTAATAATTTTGTTTTTTCTTAAAAAAAATATTTTAATTAATTTTACTGTCTTGGCTGCTAAATTACTGTCTCCGGCAGCTATTTAACTGTCGGAGACAGTAATTTAACTGTTAATTGACTGTTTTTTTTTTTTTTTTCTTCAAAAATATTTTAATTAATATTACTGTATTAGTTGCTAAATTACTGTCTCCAGCAGTTATTTAACTGTCGGAGACAGTAATTTAACTGTTAATTGACTTTTTTTATTCTTAAAAAAAATATTTTTAATTAATATTACTGTATTCGTTGCTAAATTACTGTCTCCAGCAGTTATTTAACTGTCGGAGACAGTAATTTAACTGTTAATTGACTTTTTTATTCTTAAAAAAAATATTTTTAATTAATATTACTGTATTTGTTGCTAAATTACTGTCTCCAGCAGTTATTTAACTGTCGGAGACAGTAATTTAACTGTTAATTGACTTTTTTATTCTTAAAAAAAATATTTTTAATTAATATTACTGTATTTGTTGCTAAATTACTGTCTCCAGCAGTTATTTAACTGTCGGAGACAGTAATTTAACTGTTAATTGACCTTTTTTTTTTTTTTTTTTTTTTTTTTCCTTACAAAAAAATTTATTTTAATTAATATTACTGTCTTGGATGTTAAATTACTGTCTCCAACAGTAATTTAACTGTCTTAGACAATAATATTAATAATATTACTGTTCGGAAAAATAATATTCATAATATTACTGTCCCAAACAGTAATATTACTGTCTGAGACAGTAATTTAGTAGTTAAGACAGTAATATTAATTAAAATAATTTTTTTCTAAGAAAAAACAATTCAAAAAAAAAAAAAAAAAAAAAAAAAAAAGTCAACGCCGGAGACCGGCGGTCAACGGGTGGTTGACCGGCCGGAAAAAAAATTCAAGAAAAAAAAATTCAAAAAAAAAAATTCAAAAAAAAAAAAAAAAAAAAAAGTCAACGCCGGAATCTGGCCGGAAAAAAAAACATTTCAGAAAAAAAATTATTTTCTGAAAAAAAAAAAGTTTTGGGGGTTAATGTGATATATTTGTTTAAATCCGGGGTCAATGTGTAATATTAAGGAAGTTAGAGCATAATGGGTGGAATTGTTAAGAATTATTTTATTGAGGGTATTTTAGACTAAAGACATGGGGATTGGCTTAATTGAGAGACTGTTTTTTTTGTGGACTAAAATGCATTTAAGTCCCATGTGATGGGCCTTTTTGCCATTTGCCCTACTTTTAAATAATTATCTTATGATAAAATAATCAATAATTTTAATAAGTTCTTGTCAACAATTGAGGTTAATCAATTTAAATTAATTGAAATGAGTTATAATCTATTTTTTTTAATAAACATCTTATTTTATTTTTTATTTGAATTTTTCACACTATCGATTTTAATAACATAAGTGAGTTTGTATTAAGTTAACGCGTTTGTTTATATATTGAATTGATTCAAAACTTTATATTTTTCAATAGTGGAGATTATATTGATATAGCAATTAATAATAGATGTTTTGAAATATTGAACCGTGATTTTATATATATTTTTAAAAGTTTATTATATTGCATTTGTTAATAATTTAATTAAAAATATTTAATAATAATTAATATGAAAATTAATAATGTATTCAACATATTTATCATTTTACACTAGTATTTGTATATTATATATATTTATTGTCTACATTTAATCAAATAAGTTGTTGTCTCAGTGGTTCGAGTTGCCCAATTACGCCCCATTCACCTGAGTTTGAATCCCCCAATGTCCGATTTTTGGACAAAAAAATCCAAAAACCCCGGTTGACCCGACGGGTCTTCGGGCCGGGTCCTCGGGCCCCCCCCCGCCGGGTAGACCCGTCGGGTTTCGGGTCCAAAATATCTGGACCCGAAACTGACCCGTGGTTGGACGGGTCTAGGTCCATCGTCAACAGGACGGGGGGGGGGGGGGGGGGGGGGGGGGGGTCCGGGTCAAACCCGGCCCGTGACCATGTCTATCTTGAAGGACTTCTATAGTTATATATTATTTAATGTATTAATATTCATATTATTTCAACTCACTTTTATTTAATTATTTTACAATAGATATTTTTTTGTAGTCCCGCCTAATGCTTAAATTTATCATCCAAAATTCAAAAAGAAAATCTATATTTTTAGGGATATTGTTAGCCCATTAGCCCGTGAAATTTGTTATATATGATTCGAGTGTGGCTGAGTCATGACCGATAAATGGTGCCAAGTGAAAGATGGTAAAAGACAAAAACACATAGTTCAATGAGCGGTCGAGTAGTAGACATCTATTTGGGTGCCTGTCTAAGAACGCAAGGAATGATTATCGACGGTTGAGCAATGGCGTGGCTTGACGTACAACCGACACGAGCTAGGAACGAGGAGTAAGACTTAGGGATGTCAAGAGTGAGTCTTGGCAGTCCGACACAAGATTGCGGACAAGGGTCTTGGACGTTTGCAGAGCGATTAAGGCCTGAAAAACATGGAAAATACCCATTTGTAATTTGTAATAGTAGGTCAAGTGGCTTTTCAGCGTACCGGACGTCATGTATTCATAGATAGTTTTAGCAGTAGGAAGTAGGAAGTAGGAACTTACTAATTAATTTTGTTTTTTCCATTCAAAAAAATAAAAAAATAACTTTTTTGATGTATTCTTAAATCTATTTATGTAATTACAATAAAGTCCTGTAATATAATTCTTTCAAGCTCCAAACTCCATTACCAGATTTATATCCCCTCTTCTGTTCTTCCTTTCCCCCCTTTCGTCAAATCCCTAAAATTCTAATTCGAATCCAGCCAGTCCATTTCCGATCGCCACTGCCCAACTGATTCCAACGATTCGCCGGAGATTCCTCGATAAATATTTACATCCCATTCCGGTAAGCTCTCCATCACTTCAAATACGATTAATCCAATTCGTCTTTATGCTTTCATGGTACCGATAGAGTTACTCCGTACGAAAATTCCTTACACTGCATTTGAAACTGTAGATGGTCGGAATCTCTTCAGTAACCAGTTCAGGTTTAATTTCCCTTTCTTCGGCTTTTTTTGAAAGTTTTTTTTTTCTTTCGAAAATTAAGTAATTGTTGAATGTAATTGAATTAGTTTTCTTTCGTTTTAATTTTATTTTGGGCGTAATTGATTTTCGGTACTATCTTATCTGATTAATTTTACACACTAAGATTTTTTTTTCTTTTCTTCTACATTTCAGTCTTCAATTCGTATGTCAATGGTGGGAGTTCTCTTGTTTATTTTTTTCATTTTTTTTTTATTTATGTTTGTCAATGGCATTTTTTTAGGTTTAACATAGGTTGTGTGTTGTGACAAGGGTTTGGATGAAGTCTGTTTTGTTTGGGGAAAGTGATAGCTTTTATGATTAAATTCTATTTGAATTTGATCTAATGAGCGATGGGATGAAATGTGCGTTTGAAGCACGTGGATAGATACGGAAGTTGTAATAAATGCGAAGTTTGGAATCTTCTCGTTGTCCGTTGCGCCAGATTTATGGCCACTTAGCGAGAGTAGCGACTTAATAGATGATAGCTCTAATTAAGGGAAGTGAGTACAATGTGTATATATAGACACACACACACACACACACACACACACACACACACACACACACACACACACACACACACACACACACACACACACACACAAACACACACCACACACCACACACACACACCATGGTATGTATGTTGAACAAAAGTGGAGATCGTTCTACCGATTTGTCGTTCGTGGGATATGGAAAAGTGTGGGTTTTCCGATATAGAGATTTGCTAAAAGACTTGATTTCGGCATTTCGCCATTCATTTATATTATTGCCTTAGTTTAAAACAAGATTCTGCTTTTGTTTCTATGTCCCAGTAAAACAAGCCTTTATTTACAATTCTTGTTCTTTTTGTAAAGAGAAGTCTTACACGGAAGTTATTTCATGGGTTAGATGCAGAATCTTTTTATTGCATAAAGTGCTAGTGTCAAATTTCTTTATGCCGTAGTCTTGCTCGAAGTGAAAAATATTTGTGCAGTAATTAAGCTCATGTTCTTAAATGAAGGTTTTTTCGATGCCATATAAACTAGAGAAACGGCGGCATTCTGACTTCTCACTACAAAAAAAACTTCTTTTGTGACAATCTTTGTGACAAAAATAATTATTTTCCCATTATTGATGAGAAATTGTGACGAAAACTTAAACCGTCGCCTAAATTTTTTACGACAAAAAATATTTTTTTGTCACATTAATTAAGTTCAATGTTAGAATAGTTAAAAAATTGCCCGAAAAATATGGGAGGCATGTTGTGACAATTGGCGGACACAATTGTGAGACAGAGATTAGTTTTCTTAGATGAGATAGTTTCGTACTCGGAACAATTTTTTTGTTATAAAATTAATTTTGTCAAGATATAAAATCTGTGTTTGGAAGCGGCATTCTTTGATTGCATTCGTAGTTTATTTTCTATACAGCATGTGATTTTGGATTAGTAAGGGTGAGGTGAATGTGATTAGTTTTGGATTCGTAGTTTTCTTGCACGTTTTAAATTTTTATTGATGGTAACTCTTTTTTGCAGATAGAAAAACGGAGTGAGATACAATTTCAACTTGAATTCCAACTGAAATTTATTATAGAGACTCGACTAAAGGTAAATCTAGTTACTACATAATGTTTTTTTCTGGGTAGTGAGATTGATCCAGTTTGAATGTTCTGAACGCTTTACGTGTTTTTTATGGATTGTGTTTGAAACCTTTAGAATTTTAATTGCAGTTAATCTTTTATAATAAATTGCACTATAAATGGATTCAAGAAGAAATATACCACCACCACCACCACAATATGACGAGCATATCAGACGAGCCTCAGGTATAATGCATCGTGTGCCACATCATCCCATGGAACCACTTCCTTCCCCGGTCCAATTGGAGAACCAATTGGAATTCCAGGTGGCAGAAATCGAACGCCTAACTGGCGACAATCGTAAATTGGCATCCGGTCATCTATCCTTGAGGGAGGAACTTGGTGCGGCCGAGCAAGAGGTGGAGAAAGGCAGGGAACATATCAGAAGCACACAGAATGAAGGCGACATTCAAATTCGGATTTTGTTGGACAAGATTGCGAAAATGGAAGCCGATATCCGAAATGGGAGCAGTATAAAGAAAGAACTTCAAGAGGCCCATAACGAAAAATGGGGTTTGGTCAAAGAGAGGCTGGAGTTGACTAATAAAATTCAGCTGGCGACTAAAGAGTTGGATAATTCTCGTGCGGATGTTAAGAAGATTCCGGAAATGCGTGCGGAACTTGATAGCCTGAGGGAAGAACATCAGAGGTTACGGTGAGTGGAATAAGCTTTTTTTTCGTTCTATAATATAGTAAAGAAATGATTTATCAATTTACGTTCGTGTTTCTTTTGTGATATGTCTTTAATATTCGTTATGAATTTATGATCGCTGTTTCTTTTCTTATACTTACTTTCGACTCTTTTTTTTTATTTTATTTTTTTGGGTTGTGAAAATGAAGCAAGACGTTTGAACATGAAAAAGGCGTAAACACAGAAAAAGTGGAACAAATGAAAACTTTGGAGAAAGACCTAATCGGCTTGTCTGCTGAAGTCGAAAAGTTGCGCGCTGAGGTGTTGAATGCTGAGATGAGAGCAAACGGTAACATTTTTCCCGTTTTTATATTAGTTTTCCATCTAAAACCCTTTGTCATTATCGTTCTCATATATATATATATATATATATATATATATATATATATATATATATATATATATATATATTTATTTATATTTATATGCAGCTCCAATCCCGTATAGCGGTCAATACGTAAACACAGGTAACATATATCCACCTCTGTATTATGGAAATGGTGGCTATCCGGAAAGTTTCAGTTTGCCTCATTTTTATCCCTATGCCGTTGGTGGATTTTCGGTTGGGCCTCAAGTATTCGGTGGTCCGTTAGTTGGCTGTAATGCCACATCCGGTGGTGGATTTTCAGTGATCCCACCTCAAGTTATTGGCGGTGATGCCACATCTAGTGGTGGAGTTTCAGTGGTCCCACCTCAAGTTATTGGAGGTGATGCTGGCGGTGGATTTGCAGTGGCTCCCCCACAAGTTGTCGGAGTTGATGCTGCTGGTAATATTTGGGGAGGGGTGTGCGATAAGTCCGGTGCTCCTCAGATGTAGACGATTATTTATTTAGGAATTTGGAGGCTGTTTTGCTATAAGGTATTGAACATTTAAATTAACCTGGTAATTAAATCATCTCAAATTATAATAGTTCTTCACAAATGGTTTTATACTTTCTTTGAAGTTATAACTTATATTAACAGTTGTTGTAGAGAACTTGTTTGTTGGGCTGAAATGTTATTTGTTTGGTGTTAATGGTAATATTTACAAAGATGAATGAGACATATTATACTTCATTTTTTTTTTCTTTTTTTGTCATAAATGAACCCACATTCAACTATACAAGTGCACTATTCAACTATATATAGGTGGTATTTGCAAATGATTATTTAAAAACAGAAGTTAGTGATTGTGATTTAAGTTAGTTTTAAGTGTTTATTTCTAAAAGTTGGGGGTGTTTGCAAATATTTCGGAAAATGAACTAAAATTGAAAAAGCAGGGTTAGGGGTGCTTTTAAAAAAATAGCTTAAAGCAGATTATTTTAAGAGAAGCAAAAACAAAAGTTGATTTTGCAAACACCTAAAAACAGATTATGAGCAAAAAAAACCGCATAATTACTTTCAAAAAGCATTTGCAAACACCACCATAGTGCACTATTCAACTATATAAGTGCACTGAGTATTCTCGTATAATATTGTGCAAATTATATAAAATATATAAACTATATGAGGCTAATCATGTGTGACAAGCTGATCTAACGACCGTGGACATGAGTATTCGAATTTGGGTTAATTGACTAAAATCTTATTTGCTCCAATCGCTAGGTCATCCTTTGTGGGACATACTAATTTTTTTTAGGGAATGACTATAACAAATCCCAATTTTTTCTCACTTCAATACCAAAAAAATAAAAATTGAATAATAAATAAGTAATGACATAAATACCCTTAATGAAAATAAACACCATATAAATATTAAAAATCTCATTTTTCTTTCTTCAATACAAACACACAAAACCCCTCAAACCCATCTTCTTCTTCACAAATCCCTCAACCTCGTCCTTCTTCTTCCTCACAACAAACCCTTCTAAAAAATCTCAAAACTAAAGAAATTAAAACCTCACAAAACTTATAAAATGGAGATATAAGACAATAATATGGTAATTGATATACCTAATTGACCCAACCCAATGGGCCTACAAATTATTTACCTACTGGGCCACGAGCTCAATATCGAAGACCACTATCACCGAGGCCCAATCACCTTCAAGTAAGGTTTGACCCCGACAATCTCAACTAAGCTATAAATAAAGGTTTGAACTCATTTCTTAAGGTACGTCCTATTAACTGAGCAATACTATTAACTGTATTCTCTAGACTATTTCTATGATCAGCACGTCTGACTTGAGCGTCGGAGGGGTTTCCGCCGGATCAACCCCCGGCCTAGTTCACGTATTCTATGATCGCAGGTACCTCAGGATCATCAAGTTGTCAAGCTACTTATTCGCTTTGCTCTCCCAATTCGTTTTCTACACTACCCCAGGTGATCTAAGTAATTAGCATCATCATTTTGTGGGAACGATGCAAACCAGATCACGTAGCCAACAAGATCCTCCTGAGGCGTCTGCTCGGATAGAAAATGACACAACTAATAACCTCCCGATCCGTGGAGGATCTGGCATGCCACCTCCTCCACGTGCCGTGGAGCCACCTCTTCCACGTGCCGCGGACCCACCACTCGCCGATCCACCACTCCCTGCTCCTCGAAGGGTTCAAATAACCGAGGACACGCTCCAACGCATGATAGCAGAAGCCTCAACTCGCGCCGCCACGGAGGCCGTAACTCAATATATCGCCACGATGGGAGCAAACACTCCCAATGCGATACCAGCGCCAACTCCACCTATAGTGCCACCTGTGGTGCCACCACCAATCCAGAATCAAATACAATTAAACCTCTATAAATTAATACAGTTGGGACCATCAAAATTTCATTAATTAAGCGAAATATTAACTTATCGATAAATTAATAATTATTAATTTATACATTAATTAATAACTTATTAATTTATAAAATTACTTTTATTATTATTTTCAATAAATACATTTATTTTTAACTTTTTACGTGTATATTATTCATTGTACCATTCGTTCAATGCACTATAGAGCCCGTTTCACGAATTGAAGCTCTTAAAACAGTAATGGTATAGAACGCTTATGTTGAGTTATGAGAAAATTATACCAAAAGTTCTAACCATGTTAAGAAAAGTGAGGGACAAGATTGATGGTAATGTGAACTTCTACAAGAAACAAGCGAGAATTAAATTATATTCTATTAAGCCTTCATAGATCTATAAAATATGCATTGTACCATGTAATTTAAGAATTATTTTTATGCATTATTAATTTATATATTATATGGGGCTTCTTAAAATTTTCGAATGTGCATTATCTTATAAATTTAGCGAATTATTAATTTTGCACGTTATCCCAGAGTCGGGACCGGGAAAATTTATTATTTAAGCGAGGTTATTAATTTATCGGGTATTAATTTATCGAGGTTCTACTGTAAGTGTCTTCTCTTCTACCTCGGACCCACGGTCCCGAGTGCAGCTATCCACAAATCACAGGGGGGCACAGCCCAGACAGCAACGTCAACGCTCACCCCCACGGGGGAATGCGTCTCCACAGAGAGTCCCTCTCTTTAATGAAGGAGAAGGCGAGTAAACAGCAGAATCAGAATGTCCCGCCATCTATTGAACAATCCAATTGGCGAAAGAATGCCCGTCCCAATAAGACGCAGTCCTTTCACCATAGATATCCTCAACGAGGTATTACCTCAAGGAGTAAATTTTTCGAGTCTACCGCAATTCGATGGAACTGGTGACCCACAGGAGCACCTACGCCATGGTAGATCTATATGGCCCAACTGATGCGGCGATGTGCAAGATGTTTCGCACAACACTCTCCGAACGAGCATTGAGCTGGTTCAACTCCTTGCCCACTGGGTCAATTGAAGCTCTCTCCCAACTAACAGATCGCTTCACCCACCATTTCGCTATCAACAAAGAGTATGCAAAGACTCCCGCGTACCTCTTCACTATCACCCAGAGAGAGGGCGAGACCCTCCGCAACTACATTCAACGATTTGTAGAGGCATCTCACAAAGTTCCTAACGTGGGAGGAAGCATGCTCGCTGGAATCATTCAACAAAACTTGAAGGAAGGTAGATTCAAGGAATCTATTGCAGGAAGACCTCCAACCACTCTGGAAGAGTTACTAAGTCGCGCTGTTTATGAGAAACACATGCGCATCGAAGAGGCTTCGGCCCTTCCTCCTCCCAAGAGGAAAAGGGATGAAGATTACTTCAACACCCGGCGACGAGATGGCCGAGGACAATCTTCAACATCTCATTGACAATGTTCTTATAGGTCCTTGTACTTCCAATGATATCAATGACACTTGGAGTCTATCGAGCCCATAACATTGTTCGTGATCACATCATCCTAAACTGGGGGGCTATCATACCTTAAGGATGATACACCCCCTCACCTCTCGACATCAATTGAACGAAACACTTACATCATCTACTTAGTACAAGTTTATTTATTTCGAGCGATTCGCTCCCTACTTGTTTATTTACCTTCGCCTCAAGTAGACTCGTAAGCTTCACCTTTTCGATCAATGAATAAAGCTAGTTATTTTCTTTACTCTCGGTGTTATCGCTATTTCAACACATAATTATTAGCTCAAGCCAACATAAAATCTGGGGGCTTATATCTGCCCCCAAAATATGTCGTTTGCCAAGGGTTATCGACTCCCTGGGGGTTTACAATGCCCCCAAAACATTTCGCTCGCCACGGGTTATCGACTCCCTGGGGGTTTATAGTGCCCCCAAAATATTTCGTTCGCCATGGGTTATCGACCCCATGGGGGCCTACCTCCGCCCCCCTCGAATGGTTCAGATAATCGAAGAGGACCTTCAGCGTATGATCACCGAACCTTCAACGAGATCAAATTCTACTTGCTCCTCTAACGGTTCAAATAACCGATAAGGACCTTCACCGTACGACCGCGAAAGTTTCAACTCGTGTTGCCACTGAAGCAATGGCACAACCGTGCGCATCCACCTCAGACCATAGGTCTTGAGCGGCTCATTCTAAAGTAGGGGATTATCCCATCCCAAGGTGGGCATCACCCTTACCTTTCAACCCCAAGTGGGTACACATCCCATCTTAAGAGACGAGTATAATCTCCCTACTCAAAAAATGAAACATCCCCACAGGGGTGAACATCAACCACCTAAAAAAAAAAAAAAAAAAAAAAGAAGAAGGTTAAGAAAAAAGAAACAAGAAAAAGAAGAAGAAAAAAGAAGATGAAGAACAAAGAAATAAGAAAAAAAAAGAAGAAAAAAGAAGAAGGTGAAGAAAAAAAAAACAAGAAAAAGAAGAAGAAAAAAGAAGATGAAGAACAAAGAAATAAGAAAAACAAGAAGAAGAAAGAAAGAAGAAGGAAGCAGAAAAAAAAAAAAAAATTGAGTTGCATCGCGCGCCCCGCTCCCAGCAGCCCGCTAGCGCGCAGCCCCAGCAGCCTCGCGCCCGCGCCGCGCCCCCGCTCCCCGACACGTGCCGCGCGCCCTGCTCCCCAACACGCGCGCCCGCGCCCCCCTTGCCGCGCGCGCCCCGCCCTCCTGTTGGGTTTCAGGCACGCGTACGCAGCGGAAAACAAAAATTTTATGCGAATTAAACGAGTTTAAAACACATAAGCACATGCCCGATAATATAAATCAATTAATTGCGTACCTTTGCGCTTCCAGCGAAATTAAATAACAACATACATGCTAATTTATTTAACCGAATTTAAATCAATTAACATGCTCGCGTTTAAACCAAATAACATGCTCGTAACATGTAAAGCGATTTCACGTAACCACATAAAAATCATACGAGAACGAACATGAATGTATTGTTTAAACGTAAACGAATCAAGAACATTGAATTCGTTTGTTTACCTCTTGAAGCGTGAGGTAGGAACGCTAAGCAAGTCGAGATTGCTACGGAAACTAATCCGTACAATCCGGGGCAGCAGCGGTGCAGCGGCAGCAGCGGCGAGACGGCCACGGCGGCGCGTGAAACTCACGCGCAGTCTTCCGGGGCGGGGCGGGGGTGGCGTGCGGCTTCGGCTCGTGTGCTGCTCCTCGATTCTTCGATCTTCGATCTTCCTCCCCTCGGATTTCACCTCGTATACTTCGATCTACTAAACACGTGTCACTCGGATTCGGTCAATTGGATCGTGCACAACCATCGAACCGGCCGGTCCGACCGGTTCGATCCGAACAATTAAAAACCGAAGTTTAAAAAATAATTTCAGATCCGATTTTCTAATTTCAAACAATTTTAAAGCTGGAAAAATTCTAAACAATATTTCAAAATATTTTAAACTTACGAAAAATCCCAATTACATAATACAACAATCACTACTTTAAAAAATCGAACATGCATAAAATCATAGCATATTAAAACGAACGCAATTAATTGCGCAACGAGCTCTGATACCACTGTTGGGTTTCAGGCACGCGTACGCAGCGGAAAACAATAATTTTATGCGAATTAAACGAGTTTAAAACACATAAGCACATGCCCGATAATAAAAATCAATTAATTGCGTACCTTTGCGCTTCCAGCGAAATTAAATAACAACATACATGCTAATTTATTTAACCGAATTTAAATCAATTAACATGCTCGCGTTTAAACCAAATAACATGCTCGTAACATTTAAAGCGATTTCACGTAACCACATAAAAATCATACGAGAACGAACATGAATGTATTGTTTAAACGTAAACGAATCAAGAACATTGAATTCGTTTGTTTACCTCTTGAAGCGTGAGGTAGGAGCGCTAAGCAAGTCGAGATTGCTACGGAAACCAATCCGTACAATCCGGCGCAGCAGCGGTGCAGCGGCAGCAGCGGCGAGACGGCCATGGCGGCGCGTGAAACTCACGCGCAGTCTTCCGGGGCGGCGCGTGGGGTAGCGTGCGGCTTCGGCTCGTGTGCTGCTCCTCGATTCTTCGATCTTCGATCTTCCTCCCCTCGGATTTCACCTCGTATACTTCGATCTACTAAACACGTGTCACTAGACACGTAATAGTTAGAATTAACGGAAGAAAAAGAAAGAAGAAAAGAGTACCGAAAAGAATCGGCCGATTGGTGGCCGATTCCGGCAACGGCGGAGCGACGGCGGCGCAGTGGTGGCCGCGGGGAGAGTGGCCGAGAGAGAGAGAGTGTAGCGGCTAGGGTTAGGGTTTTTTCTCTTGTGTATTTGCAAGACCTATAAATCTTGTATTTATAGTGTCTTGCTTAAAACCCTAGCGGGCTTAAGTTAGACCGGGCCCAACAGCTTAAGTGCGCTAGTACTTTTACTTGCTCGTTTCTCTCAATTCAATTACCGAAAAATTGCAACGATTACATTTTCGGATTCATTATAAAATCCTCGTCAATACGAGTGTCAACTCTCATTTTCCAACTTTCTAAAAGTGGAAACCCTAGTTCAGTGCACTTTCTAAATTTGGAAACTTTCCGATTTAGAAAGTCCACTACAACGCTCGCCTATTCTTTTTCTTTTCTTATTCTCATTCGTAATTCCAAATTACGAACGTTGGACTCAATCGTATTGACTTCCAATCATGCAAAGATAAACTATTTTATCTCTGACCGTTTATTCAAAGATCTCATGTGCACGAGCAGTGTGACCCTCGATGGTTCAGGTGTAAGCTAGCCGTGGGCCCACAACCCTTTGTGGTCAAAACTCGTCCCTTAGAGTTACGATTAAGATGAAGCTCGTTTCACCTTAATCACCCAACGAATCAAGATTGGCGTCTAGCAACTACGCGTCATGATTCCGTAGATACAAATGAAGTGCCTGCAAGAACCTTCAGATATAGTTAACGTACAGTACGGTCCCTTCGATTCATATGTCCCGATCGAACTAGAGGCATTGGTTCATCGAGACCTCTTTATATGTTCAATGACTGTGGGGTCGTTCTAAGTGTTGTAATCCTTACGTGCATGACTTAGAGAATCGAATTCTCTAATCATCACTTAGTCAGCTCTGACCAGAGACTTAGAATGATTACAAACTTTCAGAACACACAGGACATCCAAGACTTTTCTAGCGATCGAATCCCTGACTACAATGCACAGACCTCCCACTAGATTTCGGACTGCGCGAACACTGGCCCTTGGGATGGTCCTCGGTGGAACTCAGGGACAGGTCACGATACAGCTGGTCCTCTAGTGAAGTCACGGTGATGTCTAGGTCATAAGTACTAATGGTGTACAACTATACCATAGATATCTCTACTCGATTATTGGGAACCACTTAGAGATTTCTAGGGTGAGGGAGTTCAGTGAACTCGTCAACTTACGAGCACCCACTTATGCATGCCGATATCACAATACCGTTTACTGATGAGATGCAGTACACATACACTAAGTGCTAGTCTTAATGGGAAAGACCGATATCCTCATTAATGGCGTAACCCTTCGACTAGGAACACGTTTAACAGTTATAATACTTAAGTAAATATCTCACGATCCTAACGATCAATTACTATTACTTGTAATAACTGTAAGGACTATATCTATGCTTGGGACAAAGGGACAAAGATATAGAATGCCAAGGTGTTTTATCATTAATACGAATAAAGGTTCGTTTATTACAATAATAAATACGAAAGACCACAGCCACATGTTGGCTTGTTGGTCACCTACTCTAACACCTCCGACGCGCGTGCACGCCCGCGCCCCTGCTCCCCGACACGCCGGCATGATCGCACCCTGCTCCCCGACACGCGCGACTGCCCACGCCCATCACCACGACGCGCGCGGCTTGCCCGCGCCCCGCTCTCCCACGCGTGCGCCCCCTACGCTCTTGTCGGGTGCGTCCTCCCGCCCCGCGCCCGGTTGTCCAGCAAGCGCGCGCCCTGTTCCCCGCGCACTCAGCTAGCCTACGCCTCGCGCTCCATCATGCGCGCACTCTGTGCCGCCAAAAGAAAAAAAAAAGGCGAATGAATAATAATAACTTGATTATTATTATTCCACGACAATGATTAACACAAAACTACAACAGTGATCTACTCCCAACTCAATTTCGCGCCAATCGCGCAATGCACGCTCTGACATCTCCAACTGCGATATGTGCTTGTGCTCCTCCTCCACCGTGGGACCTCCATTCGCGCCCGCAACCTCGATCCACGTGATCCTCCACCGTGCGGTATCGATCCACACGTGCGTCCTAGATACACGCACCGCTCCACAATCGTTGCGATACAACTCGCTCGGTCCTACGAACATCGATAAGCGCGCGCACCTATCTCCTCTCACTTAATCTCGCGCAACTTCCACTTCGCACCACATAATCGCGAGAGAATTTCAACGCGCTCTACTTAATTGCGCAAGGATTCTTAATGCGCTCCACCCAATAGAGCTCGCTCTCCGCAGAGAAAATAAGAAATATTGATGATCTACGCCACGCCAACGACTAACGGAAAACAACAGCACCGATCTACTCTCGACACGCGATCCGAACCCTTTTCGATTAGGCTCCAACATCGACTCGAGAGTGGGGGGCTTGCGAGACAACTTCCACAAGGAGCCAACTCCACCGGTATTACGAACCCGTAGCGAGACAAATCCCACGAGGAGCCAACTTGCTCGGAGACAACTCCCACAAGGAGAGAACTCGCTCCGTCCTACAACTCTTGTGAGACAACTCCCATGAGGAGCAAACTCGCTCGGTCCTACAACCAGTAACGAGACTACTCCCACGAGGAGCAAACTCGCTATGTCCTACATCCCGTAGCAAGACAACTCCCACGAGGAGACAACTCGCTCGGTCCTACAACCCCGTGCGAGGAAAATCCCACGAGAAGTCAACTCCCTCGGTTCTACAAACCCGCAGCGAGAGAACTCCCACGAGGAGATAACTCGCTCGGCACTACGAACCCGTTGCAATGCGACTCACGAGTGCCGCCACCTCCCTCGATAATAAGACTCGCTGCCAGACAACTGGCACGATGAGACAACTCGCTCAAAGCAACTTCAATCCACACGCTCCTCAGTCGCGCGTCATCTAATGCTCCAATAACTTCGCTGCAAGACAACTCCCACGAGGAGACAACTCGCCCGAAATTCACTATATAATCGCAAGCTCAAGTTAGCACGATTACAACCCTAGAAATACTTAGAGATATTATGGGAATCTATATAGCCTGGCTAGCTTGATTACTCAAAATTTATCTACTTGTTTTCGATGGGTCCTTCATTAAAACGTGGCCACGGTCCAAACATACTTACGACCCACGAGGTCTAACAAGGGGCACGATCCCCATAAAATAAAAATCTTGAGAGTCTGATCCCCTCCTCAAGTACATCACGCACAAGGCTATATGTAAACACATACAAGCAACGCGTCAAAACATTGACAATGTCGATAAATAACAACTCCCACGAGGAGAATACTAGCTCCGTGCCACTACATTATCGCGAGACAACTCCCACGAGGAGATAACTCGATCAACTCTATTACCCCACGACGAGACAACTCCCACGAGGAGATAACTTGATCTGCGCTACCACATCGTCGTGGGACAACACCGACGACTCAAGTAACTTACATCACGTTCCAACGCGTTTTCGCACACCATCCACTACTACAATTTTTACTCTCGACACGATATGTCACCCATTTCAACATGGCCCCCACATCGACTCGAGAGTGGGGGGCTTAATGATATGCTTAATTGACCCAACCCAATGGGCCTACAAATTATTTATCTACTGGGCCACGAGCCCAATATCGAAGACCACTATCACCGAGGCCCAATCACCTTCAAGTAAGGTTTGGCCCCGACAATCTCAACTAAACTATAAATAAAGGTTTAAACTCATTTCTTAAGGTACGTCCTATTAACTGAGCAATACTATTAACTGTATTCTCTGGACTATTTCTATGATCAGCACGTCTGACTTGAGCGTCGGAGGGGTTTCCGCCGGATCAACCCCCGGCCTAGTTCACGTATTCTATGATCGCAGGTACCTCAGGATCATCAAGTTGTCAAGCTACTGATCCGCTTTGCTCTCCCAATTCATTTTCTACACTACCCCAGGTGATCTAAGTAATTAACATCATCAGTAATATATATGGAAGGAGAACACATTAAGGTAAGTATCGATGTCTTTTTTGAGCTTCGAAGTCGATACTGAAGTTTTTTTTTTTTGAAACCCGCCGGCAATTTTCGACACATACATGTCGATTTTTTGTCAATTTTCAACACCAACGTATTGAAAAATATATTTAGAAAAAAAAAAAACAAATTTCGACACATACCTGTCGAAATTGGGAGAAATTTTGACATGTATGTGTCGAAATTTGTTTTTTTTTTCTAAATATATTTTTCGACACGTTGGTGTCGAAAATTGACCAAAAAACGACCTGTATGTGTCGAAAATTACCGGCGGGTTTAAAAAAAAAACTTAAAAATTGACTTCGAAACTCAAAAAAAACATGGATACATACCTTAATGGGTTCTCTTTCCATATATACTACTATATTATTGTCTTATAACTCCATTTTATAAGTTTTGTGAGGTTTTATTTTTTTGAATTTGGAGATGTTTTGGAGGATTTAAGAAGATGAAGAAGATAGGATTTAAGGGTCCATTTGGATTGAGGGATTTGATTTGAGGAATGGATTTGAAATGACTCCAATTTTGGAGTCATTTGAAATCTACCACTATTGCTCCAAAAACAACTAAAAGGGAGGGGTGGGGATTTGAAATCCATCTCCAAATCCCTCAATCCAAACAAGTCCGAGGGATTTGTTATTATGGATTTGAAATCCCTCCCCCAAATCCCTCCATCCAAATGGACTCTAAGGGATTTGAGTTTGGGGAGAAGAAAAGAGGATTTGTTTTTTCTTTTTTTCCTTGGTATTGAAATGAGGGATACAAAATTTGTTTGTATAAATTGTCTTTTGTTTGATGAAGGGTGTTTTTGTACTTTGCTAATAATCTTTTTTATTTTATGGTTTTAAACTAAGAAAAAATTGTAAAAACTTTTATAAAAAATGGTTTTAAACTTGAAGGTACTGAAGTGAGAAAATTTTGAAATTTGTTTTAGTTACCCCTTTTTTTTATTCTGTTGTACAGGATGTGTGTGTGTTGTAACTTGTAATACATCTTTGGGTAAATTACACCTACACCCCTGAGGTATGCTTAAATAACTTTAAGGTCCCTGTGGTATCGATAATTACACTCACCCCCTTGAAACGTAGTTATAAACTCTAATGAAATAATGCATTGGATACGTTATTACGATAGAGTTCTAACGGACTATTGGTTTCAGAAAGTGATGGAGACAACAAAGAGTTATGGGTGATTTAAGAAATATCGGGGGAGCCATGTCACCCCATAACTCCCCATAACTCTATGTTATCTCCACCCATAGCTAAAAATAATAGTCCAATAGAACCCTATCGAAATAATGTATCTAATGCATTATCCCGTTGGAGTTTATAACTACGTTTCAGGGGATGAGTGTAATTATCGATACCACAGGGACCTTAAAGTTATTTAAGCATACCTCAAGGGTGTGGGTGTAATTTACCCTACATTTTTGTAATTTGGTCCTTGAAGGACTTCTATAGTTATATATTATCACAGAATGTGAAATACTAGCACATTATTTAATGTATTAATATTCATATTATTTCAACTCACTTTCATTTAATTATTTTACAATAGGTATTTTTGTGTAGTCCCGCCTAATGCTTAAATTTATCATCCAAAATTCAAAAAGAAAATCTATATTTTTAGGGATATTGTTAGCCCATTAGCCCGTGAAATTTGTTATATATGATTCGAGTGTGGCTGAGTCATGACCGATAAATGGTGCCAAGTGAAAGATGGTAAAAGACAAAAACACATAGTTCAATGAGCGGTCGAGTAGTAGACATCTATTTGGGTGCCTGTCTAAGAACGTAAGGAATGATTATCGACGGTTGAGCAATGGCGTGGCTTGACGTACAACCGACACGAGCTAGGAACGAGGAGTAAGACTTAGGGATGTCAAGAGTGAGTCTTGGCAGTCCGACACAAGATTGCGGACAAGGGTCTTGGACGTTTGCAGAGCGATTAAGGCCTGAAAAACATGGAAAATACCCATTTGTAATTTGTAATAGTAGGTCAAGTGGCTTTTCAGCGTACCGGACGTCATGTATTCATAGATAGTTTTAGCAGTAGGAAGTAGGAAGTAGGAACTTACTAATTAATTTTGTTTTTTCCATTCAAAAAAATAAAAAAATAACTTTTTTGATGTATTCTTAAATCTATTTATGTAATTACAATAAAGTCCTGTAATATAATTCTTTCAAGCTCCAAACTCCATTACCAGATTTATATCCCCTCTTCTGTTCTTCCTTTCCCCCCTTTCGTCAAATCCCTAAAATTCTAATTCGAATCCAGCCAGTCCATTTCCGATCGCCACTGCCCAACTGATTCCAACGATTCGCCGGAGATTCCTCGATAAATATTTACATCCCATTCCGGTAAGCTCTCCATCACTTCAAATACGATTAATCCAATTCGTCTTTATGCTTTCATGGTACCGATAGAGTTACTCCGTACGAAAATTCCTTAATTTCTGTTCTCATGTTGAAATTTATGGTTAAAATCTCCCTTTATTTATCTGTGTTTGGATTTTTCGTGCGCTCTCAGTTGTGTTCATAATTTGGTTCTGTATAGTATCTTCCTTGTAGATATTATTGTTAATGAGGTTAATTTCTTTTTTGATTTATTTATAATAAACAGATTGCAAGTGTTCAAACGCCATGAGTGTGGTGAGATGGCCGAGGCTTTTTTTAACCCCAACTCAACTCTCACAGCTAATACTCAGCCAGAAAAACCCATTAAAGGCCCTCGATATCTTCAACGAAGCTAAAACTCGATACCCGAACTACCGCCACAACGGTCCAGTTTACGCCACCATGATCAGAATCCTAGGAAGCTCCGGGCGGATAACCGAGATGAAAGAAGTAGTCGATCGGATGAAAGACGACTCTTGCGAGTGTAAAGATTATGTCTTTGCCAACTTAATCAGAACCTACGCAAACGCGGGCTTGTTCGACGAAGCCGTCTCTTTATTCCACACTCTCCCCGAATTCAACTGCGTGAACTGGACAGAATCTTTCAACACTCTTCTGGAGATAATGGTGAAAGATTCCAAGCTGGAATCCGCTTATCACTTCTTTGTCGAGAATTGCCATGGTTGGGAGATCAAGTCTCGAATACGTTCGTTGAATTTACTCATGTCTGCTCTCTGTCGAATAAACCGTTCTGATCTTGCATTGCAAGTTTTTCAAGAAATGGATTATCAGTGGTGTTGTGCCGATAGGGAATCTTACAAGATTCTGATGAAGGGCTTGTGTGAAGATAGAAGACTCACAGAGGCGACGCACTTGTTGTACTCGATGTTCTGGAAGATTTCTCGAAAGGGATGTGGGGCCGATGTTTCTATATATAGAACACTATTGGAGGCTTTATGTGACAATGGTGAGGTAGAAGAAGCCACTGAAGTACTCGAGAAGGTCTTGAGAAAAGGTCTAAAGGCTCCTAGAAAGTTCCGGAAGAAGATCGATTTAAGCCAGTTTTACCATAAAGACGAAGCGGGGATTTATCAAACAAAGGCTTTGATTAATGAAGCTTTGATTAAAGGTGGGGTTTCGGGCTCGGACGGTTATCGGGCCATGGCTGTTGATCTTTATTCGGAAGGAAGGATTGATGAAGGTGGTAAGGTGCTCGATGAAATGCTCCAAAGAGGGTTTCGTCCGTCTTTGCCGATTTACGAAGCTAAAGTAGCTGCCTTGTTTAAAGTAGGGAAAATCGATGAAGTAGTGTGTGTTGTTGAGAGGGAAATGATTGAGAACAACTGTGTTCCGAGTCTGAGGTTGCACAACGTTGTAATAAAAGGGTTGTGCGAGAAGAGGGAATTAAATCGGGCTATGGAGTACTTCGAGAAGATGTTTAGACGAGTCGGTTGTGTACCGGATAAGGAGACGTATAGTTATTTAGTTGATGGATTGTGTTGCGATGGTAAATATATGGAAGCTAGTGGAATGTTGGAGAAGATGGTGATAAACTCGTTTTGGCCGGGGGGTGAAGTGTACGGTAGAGTTATACGAGGGCTTTGCTTAATCGGGAATACGTTTAAAGCTGTTTTGTGGTTGGAGGAAATGATTAGTCAGGGTAAAATACCTGATACATCCGTGTGGTGTTCTTTGGTGTCTTCTGTTTGTTGTGATGAGATTTTGTCTCTAAATTTTGAGTGAGTTTTGATAATTGTAGGCGAGTTTCCTTGAAAAGGCAAGAGTTTGTCTTGTTTTGATTTTTGTGTAAAAATTTATATATATATAATTCATAAAAAATCATAAATATATTGTTTTAGTTAACAAAGTATCCTACTATATACTAATTAAAAATAATAGGTTTTATTCCAATTTTTGAAAGAAAAAATTAAATCCGATCGAAAATATGAAGTATATATGGAAAAAAATAACCATATTTTTGATCGAATTTGATGCGGGATCACTCAAGTTGTCGGGAGTCTTTCGAGTTTCGATCTAAAGAGTTGACAAAGAACACATGGATTTTGAAACTTTTGATCGGAATTAGAATCGATTTTTCACTTTCCGAAAAAAAAAATGGGTATGTTTTCCGATTTTATACGTACAATTCCACCCATAAAATATACATTTTAAATCCTAACAATGTTTTTCAATAACATTAATATAAAAAGGGGCTATATGCCAAACACCCTTCATTGAGATTTTAATTCTTGATAAATCTTTTATTTATAAATGATATTTGAGATAAATCCAATGGGCCTCAAAAACCATATATGCACCCACTAACTATTAATTAGTATAATTATTTAATTTAAAAAAATTATACCCATAATCCCACACCCAAATCTTCTCCAAAAATTATTCCCTTTATCACGCTACTCCAGTTTTTTTTTTCCTTTTCGTTTTTGTAATAGTTTTTAATTTAAAAAAAATTATATCCATAATCCCACACCCAAATCTTCTCCAAAAATTATTCCCTTTATCACGCTACTCCAGTTTTTTTTTTTTTCCTTTTCGTTTTTGTAATAGTTTTCTTTATTTCGATTTAAAAGAAAATTTTGTAATTTTTTATTTATTTTTATTTTCAGTTTTTTATTTCAATTTTTTTAAATGATTTTTTATTTATTTTCTTTCTAGTTTTTTTAAATGAAAACCACTCTATATAAGCATAAAAACCACTCCGTATAATAATTATATAACATGAAAACCACTTTTTATAACAACTGTGTAAACTTGAAAACCACTCTATATAACAACTACGTCAACATACAAACCACTCTGCATATGCAGTTATTTAAAAATCTGTACAAAATTTATTGACAACCGCTATGAATTTATCAAAAATAAAGCCTGACATTATGAAAACCACTCCGTATAAACAACTATATAAACATGAAAACCACTATGTATAAAATAGCTATATAAACATGAAAACCACTTTATATACACAACTATATAAACATCGAAAAATCACTATGAATTCTAACAAGAAAACATCAAAAATTCTACGAAAAAGAAGCTATAAAACCACTATAAAGGACACCATCTTCTCTCCATTGAACCCTAGAGCATAGTCCGTGTAATCATCTTCTTCTCGTTATTTGAAACGTAAACTACTATTTGAAAAAATCATCATCTTCTTCCTCCCATCAGCAATTTCGTCAAAAAAAATCATCAAGAACAAAAACATTACCAAAATTAAAAGAACAAAAATCAGCTGTTAAAAAAAAAAAAAAAAGAAACAAGGATAAGAAATCAAAAACATGTCAGTTCAATTCATTCAAAACATTTTCCTTTCCAAGCAACTTAAAATCCACTCAAATGTTATCGAAATTCACTACAAAGTTATCAAAATCCAATTGAAAATTAACTTACTCCACAACCAAATTAACATAATCAACTATGTAACTATCTAAATCCACTTTTAAACTATTTGAATAAAAAAAATTCCCATCAAATAAAAAAACCCAAAGGCGTTGTCTCGTCTTGGGGGTTAGTAACCTATCGGAGGCGCCTGTGAGAGAGAATCAGAGAAGCCGTAAAAAGAGAGAAAAACGATGAGATAGAATGTCAAAGAGAACGGTTGAGAATTGTGGCTAGGTTAAAAAAATTAATTAGGGGTAAAATAGGTTAAGTATGTTATATTTTAATTTAATATTAATTATTGGATTTATGTTAAAATGAGGAAGAAAAAATGGGGCCGCCGTAATGGGGAGTTTCATATGAGGGAGTTTTAGCAAATTCTCCCATATAAAAAATCATCAAATGCATGTAGTTTATTATAAATATTTAGTAAAATGAAAGATCCAAAATATAGCGGAAATGGAATGTATTTACTATTTAGGGAAAATAAAAACCAACGATATAAAGTCCACAGTAAAAAGCGTGTTTTTGTTCTCTCACCGCACGAACCGCAGAGAAATCACCGTTCAGTACTAAACCAGAGTCCCCATTCATACTGGTCAATTACAATCCCTCCCAAAAAATACAACATTTTTCACTCCGCGAAAATTTTCTCTCAATCAAAGGTTTTCCGATCGATCATATCTCCGATGGCTGAGGTAAATCCAAAATCTACGGTATCGTATGTAACCCTATTTATTTTCGATTTGTATATGGTGATTCCGATTTTATCATTTACCAGCAAATTCGATGCATTATTTATCGATGCTTAATTTCATACAGTTTTGGTGATATCTGATGTAATTGAAAATGTATATTTTTTTTTTCAATAGCGTGGGCCGTTGAAATTTATAGGTATAGCTTTGATTCATGGTTGTTGGATTTGAACGTTGATTTTCTAGTTTTTTATTTTTTATTTTTTTTAGGGAAAGGTTAAATTCCAGTAATTATGGCATGATTTAGTTCGTGGTTGTAATGATTCTGGTTTTTGACATGGTTGTTTTGTTTGTTTCAGATTGAACTAAAAACTGCGCCTGCTGATTTTCGGTTCCCGACTACCAACCAAACCAGGCATTGTTTCACCCGTTACATTGAATTTCACAGGTTAGTTCTTAGTCGCAATGGCGGATTTATCATTCTTTTCTGTTTCGTGTAATGAGCTTGTTAAAAATTACAATATCTTGAAAAGTAATTGATCTAATGAATCGGAATGTGTTTAGCTGACTGTTTAAAAGTCTAAATCACGGGACGATATTATGTGGGCACAAATTGGAGAACTTGCATCGAATAAGTAATGATATGAGCATAAGATGTATGTGCTCGTATTTAATTTGACCTCGTTTTTTCTGTTCTCTTGAAATGCCTTAACATTTATTTGACCTTTTTGAGTTTTATGAGTCCATGACAATTATAAATATAGTTATTTTGTGGGTTAGTAGAGTGTGGAATATGCTTTACCAAGTGGCAGGAAAAGTTACATTAATGCACACACACATCTTCTTTGATTAGGTAGAATAGGGAAGTACCTAGAATGTTATCAGAGAAATCTTTCAATTGAAGTTAAGGATGATAAAACACGGTATGTGATTAGGCACTTTGTTGACGAACAATGAAATGTTTATTCCAATTAGTGTTAAGCAATGTAGTCAAAATCGAGATCTAAATCGTAAAATCGTAAGATTTTAAGATTTTATAGACTGAAAAGGAGTAAGATTGTACTAAAATCGCAAGTGCCTTAAAATCGTGTGAAATCGCGTTAAAAATAGTTAAAAACGCAATTTTAGTGCGATTTTGGTTTTTATCAAGAATTGGGGTGAAATTTTGGATTTTTGCCTCATAAATTCAGTTTTATAACTAAAAAAATTTAGCCAATTACCAAATAATCCAGAATATATAAAGCCCAGCCCTAATTTGCCCTAAAATAGCAATCTATCACGACGAGAAGAAAATACTTCTCTTCTGCTTAAAAAAACATCCAGCGGCCGTGAGTGTCAGTTTCAGTTATCACCTAGCACAATTTATGTTAGACTATGTTTGATTAATGTTAAAACATGTTTTGCTAATGTTGGTCTGTTTTCTATATGTTAGGACATATTTTATGTATACTACGACTTATTTTATTTGTGTTACGGATGTTTTCTAAGTAGTAAGTACTAAATATATTTATTTTACAATACATCTAAAATCTTATGATTTTAAGATCCGATTTTACGTTTCCGATTTTATTACCCCTCTCCGATTTCACTTAAAATCCCGATTTTAACTACCTTGGTTAAGTAATGGAGGTGAGCCCTTCTAGCATGTACGGGATTTGGGAGAGGAGGAAACTTGCACGAGATTTTCATTTAAGCTCTGATAGTTATATGCATTAAGAGCTGTTTGAGTGGTCGTATTCACATCGAGGCCCTTGACATGAATGGATGTCCTAAACTTTGGATTTATTCTTTGATTTTGTAAATATTAAAATTGCTAATGATGTCTAAAATCTAAAGGAAGAAGACGAACGATATTTTTTGGCAGTGCTTATTGCATAAAATTTGGCTATTTATAGTCACGAGAGAACATACGCTTTTATGAAATACAAAATAGTTGAGATAGTGTACCCATTTTATTTTTATTTGACTAGCAATTAATAATTATTATGTGTTTTCAGGTGTGTGGCTGCTAAGGGTGATGAATCTGGTGATTGTGGTAAATTTGCCCAATACTATCGTTCCCTCTGCCCAGGGGAATGGGTAAGTTGATATTCTGGAGGCCTATCCTTTCAATTTTGTTTTATATGGACGAAACGCGTTTCGTTTCAATGATTTTGAAGGGGTGATGTAGGAAGGCATGTGTTTCGTTCTGTTCATGCATATGTACGAAAGGGTGTCGAATTATGTTGTCCATGCGCTCTTACATATAAAATCGAGAAAATTTGATCTATTTCTGCCTAATTAGTAGTTATTTTATCCAAGAAATCTGTTACCCCGACAAACGACCACATCGCACATAGTATCCGTTTGAAAACCTTAGAGTGTTAGAGATGAACACTTGTTTCCATTGTTATTCCAACGCCTGTATGGCTATGCTAGTTTCAAACATCCAACATCTACTAACACGTTTCAGGAGCTGATAATTTTGGACTTCTTATTTATCAAAACGTAATATTGCTATTACGCTTCAAACATATGAGTTGTAAATAGAAACTCTAGTAGATGCTTCGTCAGCATTTTCAGTGTTTGGCTTATAACTTTAATCATCCGCTATTGAAAACCCCTTGTCTGAAACATTTTTCTCTCTTTTATAATTGTGAAATATCAATGTTGCAAGCAGCATAATGTCTGTATTTACGTGTGAACGTGATAGTAAGGCATACCGACCGACGTATTTCATATTGGTTTCCCTTAGACCTGCATTAGGGTATTCATAATTTACAGATAACTAGTTGATGATGAGTTAGTTTACTAAGGCCTCGTTTGGTTGGGGAGATTAGCCATGATTAACTAAATAATGGGACTTTGTTTGATGTTTGCTATACCCAATAAATTACCTGGTCGACCCGCAAATATTATGTTATCATGCCTTATCTTGCCTTTTAGGCATGTTTTTTATTGGATCTTCCAAGGTCTAATAATACAATTGGGTTTCATTAGATTAATTAATTTTATCTTAGCTAATCTTATCTTGGCAACCAAACGAGGCCTAAAAAAATTAGTATTTGATCCTCTTTTGTTTTCAGAGATAATATATCTTTAACATTAATAGAAGTATTCTGCCTTTGATGTAGAAATTATTCGTTAAGCTTCAATACTCCGTCCCCACTAAAGAGTTGCAAAACTCGAAAATCTGCTATCCCATCGTATATTTATTATGTCTTCATACATTCAAGCATTTGAATATCTTTGTTTATTTTCTTAAGGTTTGAATAATCTATGGCATGATTTCAAACTTTTGAAGATTTCCCACTTTGACGGGGATTTTTTAGCTGCTCTCTCGTAATTATGCTATTTTTTTGTCGCTTTTAAAATATGTTTGGTCTATCGAATTTTTTTCATCAATTGTGTCTAATTTCATTAATCTTTGTCGGATGACATTAATTATTGCAGGTTGAGAAATGGAACGAGCAGAGGGAGACTGGAACATTTCCAGGGCCACTCTAGTTGAACAACAATATTAGGGTTTAAGGACTGCGGTACTCGGGTTTGCCATTTAACTCTGGTTTGATGATGCTAGTCATTTATTTGGGTTTGGTTTGAAGTTTAAAAATAAAAATATTAATAAATCAATTTTTTTTAGCAACTTTCTGAATTGTGCATACAATTCTTATGCTTCTCTATTGTGCGAACAAGAGTTGCTGAAGGAACTGATGTTTTTTCTAGTGTTGATTGGACGCTGTTGTTCCTATTAATGTTATCCTTGTTTCGGTTTTTTGAAATTGAAACTTGTTTTATCGAGATATTTACGACATCAAAATTATGAAAAATAGATCATGCATCAAAAACTTTCGAAGATTAGTGTCGAATTGAATTATAAAGACTCGGGGCAGCTAATTTGGTATAGCTCGATTGGCGCATTTCAAACCAAAAAATAAAGGGCGGGTTTTGTTTAGATTGCATTTGGATGGAAGAATTTGAGGTGATGATTTCAAATTCAAGGTGACAAATGTATTGAACTTGTTTGAATTTATTACTTTGATAATGTATTTTAAATCATTATCTCTTACTTGAAGTTAAACTTTTTTGAGTTGTTGGGATAGATTTCAAATCCATCTCGTTTAAAATTTTATATCAAAATATTTCAAATGCCAATAGTCTTGATATCTTAAGAAAATAATTTATTTATTTCAAATAGTAAAACGAAAAAACAGAGCCTTTGAGTGTTTCATAATTTTAGATTACTCGTTTCGGGTGAAGAAATTGAATACGTAAGAATATCGTTTGATTACTCATGAAGACTAGTCCAACAATGAAAAAAAGTCAAACCTCAAAAGAAAAGATAAGCCGCGTTTGGCAGTGACAATCAATATTGTCAGCTTATGGATTGGGTCAAAGGGAAAATATCTGCGTTTTAAAATTATTAGTTAAGACTTGAGACAAATTAATACCTGTACTATAATAATAATACGGTTCTTAGCAGGCTGCTTAAATATAGAAATATAGAACACCCAACTGGAATAGTTCCATTCAATAACTCTTTTATTTCTCCAAACATTATAAAATAAATAAATAAATAAATATCTAACTGTTGACTTTTCAACACCTAGCTTACGTATTCTGAAAGGTTCCAAGTGTATATTATTATTATTATTATTATTATTATTACTATTATTATTATTATTATTATTATTATTATTATTATTATTATTATTATTTTAATAATGATATGATATTAGTACAAGGGCTCGTTCGGGTACCGCTATAAGGTTCTACTGACTAAATAGTAGGGGCTAATAACATGTTCGGTTGGTAAGATTCACACTTTTTCAAACCCGCTACTAAAATTAAAGCCCGCTATTAAATGCTATTATTTAATTAAATTAGTAGCACCCCTCCTCCTGAGATTAATTTAATAGGGGTGACCAAAAAGGAAAAATACAATTTTATCCTTAAAATCATATTTTATTATTGTAAACTAAGTGGTTTTATAGACAATTCATATATAATAACCGATTTTAACAAATTTAATAGAAAATCTAATCTAAGAAACCGAACACGCTACTAACTAAATAATTAATTAGTCAGTAGGGAGTTAATCCAATCTCATGTAATCCAATATCGGTAACCGAACGAGCCCTAAAACAATTGAAGAATAACAATTATTAATTGTAATAATAATACATAAATAAATAAAAACTGGAGGGTTCGAGGGTTTCCCTGGTGAGATCACACATGTTTCCTGTGGAGATAAGGAAATCACTTCGAAATGCCTCAATTAATTAAAAGTTCCTATTTTTTTTTTTTTTTTTTTTTTTTTTTTCTACTTTGTTTGACCAATCATTATACTTTATTTTTATATTATTGAGGTATTTTTTGGGTACTAGGAAATTGATATAAATCTGAAAATTCAAGAATTAGTAATATTAATATACAGTTAAACGGTTAAACCTCTATAATTAATATCATCGGGACTAGACAAATTCTATTTATGTAGCGAAAGATTAATTTAATAAAATATTTTTCAGCTCGTTGCCTTAGAGTCGAGACCGAAAAACATATTTTAATTTAAACAAAATTACTAAATTATTGAGTATTAATTTATCTTTGTTTTATTGTAATTTGTACCTATGCCCACAAATACCACGTGCAAATTGCTTAACGAAAACTAACCTACGGTACATGGGGTGTGACTTAATCACAGGGTCTAAGTCTTCCAAAAAAAATAATATATATATATATATATATTAAATGCCACATGGATTGGTTTAACATTACAATGACTAGTTTATTTGATGCTACATCTGGTAAAATATACTAAGTGATTATTAATCATTGATCTGCATATAATCACTCACAGTTGTGTGTTTACATGCTTAGTAAAAAATTATTTCATTACATCAAGGTTTAAAAATCATCCGGTGTAGTGCGTAACATTTAATAGACCTTATGTAAGATATTCTTTGTTAGACGACTTCAGTTAAGACATAGTGTAGAAGACTCAATAGCTACTTCATTATATATATATTTATATATATTTGAGATACATCACTTATTTCAGTGTTTGTAACTTTATAAAATATTTAGGTGGTGTTTGCAAATGTTTTTTGAAAGTGATTATGCGGTTTTTTTTGCTCATAATCTGTTTTTAGGTGTTTGCAAAAACAACTTTTGCTTTTGCTTCTCTTAAAATAATCTGCTTTAAGCTATTTTTTTAAAAGCACCCATAACCCAGCTTTTTCAATTTTAGTTCATTTTCCGAAATATTTGCAAACACCCCCAACTTTTAGAAATAAACACTTAAAACTAACTTAAATCACAATCACTAACTTTTGCTTTTAAATAATCATTTGCAAACACCACCTTAATGCCTCCGGATGGGAGTTTAAATACTATTCTTCATTTATATTTATTTATGATTTTATCTTAAGAATAGGAAAAAAAAAAAAAAAAAATAAGGAGTTGACTGAGTCATCGGAATCATATAGTTTCCACGTCATTCCGTTGCGTTTACACGTCATTTGCCGTTTACGTCATCCATGAAAGTTGGTGCTAATCTAACGGGGCTTTCATAGTTCCCACACCGTTACCAACTTGTTCTTTTTATTCTCGGCTTTTAATTGAGAATGTTAAATAATTTTTATTCGTAATTAAATTATGAATGCATTTCATTTTTCTAAGATTTTCCCATTTTATTAATTAATTTTAATTAGTGACAGGAATGTGGACATGTGCTTTAGATACGACGTATATCGGAAGAATCTAATTTTGAAATTTATTTTGAGGTATGAACCCGTATTTCTTCTCGTGCAATGTACGAGATAACTTTCAAAATTGAAAACAAAAAATTATTTAAATAAATGATAGTAACAATTATAACAAAAAATATAGTATACTATATAATACTCCCTCCGTTCCTTTTTAATTATTTCTAGAAAAATATATGTTCTTATACTAAAATGCCCTTGCCAATAATTAATGTGAGAGAGTGTTGGAGATAGTTAATAGGGGTAAAATTGATAATTACACAATTAATGCATTATTGGAAATGTAAAGTGAGAGATAATATGGAACAAAAATAATTTAAAAAAGAGACAGTTATTGTGGAACATAGTGAGTAAAATTTATTATTGATATTTAAATTACAAATATTTTATCCTATTGAGGTAACAGTAATATTTATATTCAATGGAGGTTAAAAATAATATTTATTAAAAACCATCCAATATTATGGTTGTTGCGATGATCCAATTACTTTTTTTTAATTCAATATAATTTAGATAGGGCAAATTTCACATCAACCCTTGTAAATTTTTAATTTCCGCGCTTTACCCCCTCAAATTTTTTAAAATCGAATGCTTTTTTCAAAACGTTAGTCTCGTTGCACATTGCCCCCAGGGCAAAACTCCAATGGTTTGTTTATTCACTGGAATTGAGTATTTTTGTTGCATGTTGCCGATTTAAATGTTATTTTTGTTACATGTTGCCCCCTTAAAAACACTACATTTTTGCATGTTGACCCTTTAAAATGTTATATTTGTTGCACAATGTCTTCCAAAAATTGACTTTTGGGGCAAAATGCAACTAAAATAGTATTTCGAAGGGTGAGTATACTTTTTTTGAATTTTATAGGGGGGAAAGTGCAAAAATGTAAAATTTATAGGGGGTGTGCATTTCATCTAGGGCTCCTTCGACCCTACACCCGGTGATAAACACCGGATGGGTCTTCTGCTGTCACATGTCCCTTTTTTTATTTTTCTAAAACCCCTAAAGGTAAACTCTAGCGGGGAATATATTATAAAATATAAAGAAGAGACACCTGGTGTAGGGTCGAACAAATCTTCATGTAGATATTTCACAAACTGAACGTTCATTTCAGGGGTATTTTTGTTTTATAAATAAAACGGTTTTTCTGTAAATACACAAACTTCATACCTCATTACGGTTATATCACAATTAGCACTAAAATTTTAAAATTTGAAAAGTAAACGAATATTAGCGTTGTTGATTTACAGTTTTTAATTATATTTCAATATTAAGATATATAATTTCTTTTCTTATCATAATGCAAATAGAAATTAACTGGGGTTAGTGCCAGGTGGTTACCCTTTAATTTCAAAATCTGAAACACAGTAACAGACGGTCACCGAAAACCGTGACAGCACAGCGTACCGCCGTTACACGAACAAATTTGACCGTTATCCCCCCCCCCACCCCCCACCACCCCGCGGTCCACGTTTCCAAGCGAAAACTCAACTGCAGCGTTCACCCAATCAACACGCGAGTACTTTTTCAAATATCCATACTCTCACAGTCCCACACGTAATAACCCACACGCGCCAACGCGTCGTTCCATGTCGGTTTTTTCTTCCTTCCTTCACCCCCTTTTTACACATATATATATACGAATCTCACCCCCACTCAATTTCCATCCAGTTTTCTTCCTTCCTTCAATCCTTTCAATTTTTTTTTCTCAGATCTCCAATTGATAAACAATAATCAAAAATCACAGACGAAAAATCGTAAAAAAAAAAAAATGGTGCGAATCAGTAACAATTTAGTCGGAATTCTGAACATCGTGACGCTCCTCCTCTCGATTCCGATAATCGGCGGCGGAATATGGCTGTCGAAGCAGGCGAACACGGAGTGCGAGCAGTTTCTCGACAAGCCGGTGATTGCGCTGGGTGTGTTCATCCTGCTGGTTTCCATAGCCGGCTTGATCGGATCTTGCTGCAAGGTTTCGTGGCTGCTGTGGGTGTATCTATTGGTCATGTTCCTGTTGATTCTGCTGCTCTTCTGCTTCACCGTTTTCGCGTTCGTGGTGACGAACAAGGGCGCCGGCGAGGCGATTTCGGAGAGGGGTTACAAGGAGTACAGGCTCGGCGACTACTCGAATTGGTTGCAGAAGAGAGTCAACAACCACTGGACCAAGATTAGGAGCTGTTTGGTTGACAGTAAGATTTGCCAGAAGCTGCTTGATTCTGGCTCTACTCCTGTTGAAGTCTTCTACAAAGAACGCCTCGGCGCTCTTCAGGTATATATATATTCCTGTGCCTGTTTGTGATTTGTGTGTGTGTGTGTGTGTGTGTGTGTGTGTGTGGATCGGTTTATGTATGTCTGTTCATATGTATGGTTTCGATTTTTGTTCGTGTCCTTGGTACTGTTTTTTCACGAATTCGATTTGATTGAATTTCGATTGAATTTGATTTTCACGAATTTGATTTGATTGAATTGCATAGGTTATTTTGAATTATTAAGAGTAAACATAGGGGTGTTGATTATTGAATGCAACTAACATGATAATTTGATTTTGATAGGGCTTTTTTGTTGTGGTATAACTAACATGGTGTACATGTTTGGAGAGTATTTCTGCAATGAACTTGTATCGAAACAAACTTTTCTTGCCCGATAGAATCTAATAAAAATGGTTGAAAAAGCTTATCATGATGATTTTTGACCTTTGGTTAATCATTTACTTTTTGAGGGGTAGCGATTTTAGAAACGGAAGGATGTCGAGAATAATAGATAGTCAGTCGCAAAATCGAACATCTTCTTTGTGTTGGTAATTCGTATCTTTTTGCATTTATGTTTGTTTTGGTTGGCTATTAGTTCTTTTTATAAAGTTGAGTGTCTTTTAAGTTGGTTTTGGGTATTTCTTGAAAGTGGATCTCCTTTTACTTTATCAAATTGCACTCACCTTCGAAAATCATTTGCACTCGTTGCTGATATACGTACAATATGTGGTCGGGTGGATCATCTTCTGTCGAATTTCATAAATTAAATACTGAATTTGCGATATATTTTGTTTTTTTGTTATGACAGTCGGGTTGTTGTAAGCCATCGAACGACTGCAAGTTTGAGTACTCGAGCCCCACAAACTGGACACAAACAGGAACATCAACATTGAATGCAAATCCCGATTGCAGTGTATGGAGCAACGACCCAAACGTGCTCTGCTACAACTGCCAATCGTGCAAGGCTGGACTGCTCGACAATATCAAGAGCGATTGGAAGAGAGTTGCTGTCATTAACGTTATATTCCTCGTCTTCCTCATCATCGTCTACTCAATCGGATGCTGTGCTTTCAGAAACAACAGAGAGGATAATTCTTGGAAACGCTACCCTTGAAGAACCCCATCGTGTGTTTCATTGTTAAGGTTGTGTTTTGAGTAGAGAGATATATCTTTCTTCGTTTCTTGCATTTTTTTTTCGTACATCATCAGATATTGTTCTTGCTGGTTTTTATTAGGTGTACAGTGATTTGCCTCTCTATTCAGATTCATACCATATTGTGTTTACTAGATTTCTTTCCGTTATTACATATATATCTTATGGGCATTTTTTTGCTTTATTTAATTTGCTTCTTTATTGATTAGTTAGATATATCAATTAAATTGGCTATATTTTAATTTAGATCTTGTATATATAACAGGGGGGTAATTAAAGGTTTTCATAGTAAAGGGGAGTTAAGTGAAGGTTTTTTTTTACAGGGGATGAAAGTGAAATTAACCAAAGAGGATAAGGACTAACATGTTTTCAAATTGAAATAAATTATTGAGTGCTGGACCAGAAAAAAAAGGAATTGATATCTGGCCACTAGTTTTAGCAACAAATTTCAAGTGGATGCACCTACCGTTTCTAAATTATTTTGGTTTCAATATCTAAATTGACGTTTGTCGACTTTGTGCTGGCCAATTCTATCTTGATTGAAATTATACTCTGTTCTGCAATATCTGTCATTATAATTTTGTTATTCGTACATTATGTGTTTTTAGTATTCAAATACTGCATTAATTTAATTACATGTTTTTCAATTTTGCCCTATTTAGTGCTCTCTAACACTCAATTCGCATCAAATCAAGACCAAATTTATTGAGTTTTTAAGGTTTCTGCAAATGTGAAAACCGACACCTAGGAACGGAGGTAATATTTTGTTTCTTTATTATGTGGGTTTAACTTAAATTGGGACTTGCAAGATTTTACTATTACTTTCCCCAAGTTTTTCAATGTATACCAATGATCCGAACCTTTTTAAAGTATGAACGAATAAATTATGTAAAAATTAAACATCGAGCAGCTTGCGCTTGGTTCTTGTCTGATTTGATTAAAACTTGTTTGAGCTGAACTCGATTGCTGATCGAATCAAGTTAAATTTATAAAGTTCGATAATAATTCAAATAAGTTTGAACAATCAATTGTTCGATTTGACTCAATTAATTTTGTGCCTTAGAACTCTTTAAATCATTTACATGCATGTCACTATCCTCTTAGATGGAAGTTTACTCAAATGTCCACTTTTAGATCGTTCCGTTTACATCGTTATCCCTCCGTCATATTTTCGTAAACTTCTAAGATCATAATTTTTTTTGATCAACTTCTTGTTTTTCCAGATCATAATTTTTTTTGATTAACTTCTTGTTTTTCCTGTAAACAATTTTGATATTTTTATGGAATGGCCTTGTAATTTGTTTCGAAAAGAAGCGACAAAGTAATAAAAAAATTACTAGTAAGAACAATATTAAGTTTATTTGACTTAGAATGGGATTTTCACCATTTTCTAATTCGATTTTGGCAAAATACAAAATACAAAAATTGTAGCTCTTTGTGATTGCTTTTTAATTCAACCTGAGTCAACAAATTAGAGTGTCTGATGATAAAGTAATGCATGAATGAGTTACGTTTTGAATTTTAGATAACTTAAATTATCAAATTTGTGGAAAATATTCATTGATTCATGAATAACTTTCCCATGTGATAACCAATCTTGGTGATTCAAGTTGCATTTGCAATCTAGCTCGAAGAATTACATATTTTATGTTTTGAATTTTGCCTAATCCAGACTAAAAAAATGTCAAACATTACATTTAAAGTTGAAACGGTATTATTTAAATCTGAAACGACATTTACCACACTCCAGAGTCTACAAATATTATAAACTTTAGTTGAGACCCAAATTAATAATTTAATTATTGTGACGTCACACGTACATTGATTGATGAATTTTTTTTTTTTTATAAAAACAAGATTCTCAATTAGATTATTTTCTCAGGCAAAAGTGGCTCTTCCAAATCAATAATTTGATTGTCCAATATTATTTGATCAGCTTCACTTTGCTTCTTCAGTTGACTTGTCTCTTCCTTCTTCTCTTCATTGTCTTTTGCTTTACCCCATAACACAATATACAATCCAATAATAACAGCCAATGCACCTACCAATCTAATTAACAAATTTGCATATATTCATTCGACAATTAAATAAATTTGTTTATCTAGCTAGAATATTAATTATGATAATATATAAAATATGGTAAATTATGGCCACCCCTGAGATAATATCAAATCACGAAAAAATCCCTTTTGTTTGGGTAATTACGACCACTCCCAATTATGAATCTTCTCACACGTCCACCCTTATGATGTCTAATTCAACAGAACCTTCTAGATTCCCTGAAATGTTCCCTAGTTTGTACTCGTTTTGTGCGAAATTGCAGTTTCTACTGCACCGCAATATGATATTTACAAGTCAAGAGACACATCTTATGATCATCTTGTTTCAAAATGTGGAGCTCAAATGGGGTAAAACGGGTACAAACTGGAGAATATTCTACATAATCTAGAAGATTCTACTAAATCTGACATCGCAAAGAGTGGATATATAAGAATATTCATAATTGAGGGGATGATTGTAATTATCCAAACATGAGGGATTTTTTTTCGTAATTTAAACTTACCTCAGGAGATGGCCGTAATTTACCACATATATAACATGAGAAGTACCTTCCAGTGTACATCTCCTCATGCAGAAAGGTACAAGCGAGGACAGTTACTACAACGGCACAAAGAGGATTGAACATAGCACTGAAGAAGGGTCCTTTCCTTGCAATGCACCAAATTTGACCAAAGAAAGCTACTGCTGATACTAAACCCTATAAATTACACATATAATTAATTTAAATATTTTTTGGATTTTTTTTTTCGCTTTTCATTTAATTATTAGTTCTTGCTGCATAAAAACAAAATTGTATAAAAGTGAAATATATTATTTAATATTAGAATAAAAAAAAAATTGTTGAATGACCATGTCAACTAAAAGCTTAAGAGTTGTTAAGTAAAATGTATTATTTAATATTAAGAGTAAATTATACTATACCTCTGAGGTATGCTAAAATAATTTTAAGGTTCTTGTGGTCTTGGTAATTACAACCACACCCTTGAAACAATAGCCAAGATTTCATGTCCTGAGGACCGATATGCACTGCATTTGTTTCCCACGGGGCCGTTAATGCTACCATAGACGAAAATTTATAAATAGTATATAAAATAATAATGATTTAATAAATGTTAGGAGAACAATGTCACCCCTATCGTTAGAACACTAACATAATAACTTATTTAATGCATTATTCTGTTACGATTTCTCACACTGTTCTAATCACCGATACTACAGGGACCTTAAAGTTATTTTAGCATACATCAGGGGTAGGTATAAATTATCCTAATATTAATATCTCCAATATATCCCATCCTTCAAGTATAGACAAATTACATTTGAAGCCATGCACTTAAAATAATTGAAATGGGTGACGATGGGATTCAAACTCAGGACGTTCCATTTAGCATGACTCTGATACTATAACCACTAGTAAAATGAATCATTTAATATTAATATTTTCAATAAAAAACATTGCATAACTAATAATAACACTTACAGCATAGAGGCAGCACAATATTTCAAGAGAGGAATTGAGTTTCCAATTAGCTTTCGAATTGGGCTCAAAGAGAATAGTCAATATTCCAGATTGAATTGATGCCAATAAACACATCCAAGCTGTTAATGAAAGATGATCAGGGTAGCATGTAGCTATCTGGACCTGTTCAATTTCAGCATCAGTTATTGTTCTAATTAAAGTATTGGATAATAATAATAATAATTAATATTATTATTATTTTTGAAAATCTTGAGGTAGTATTTATGTACCTGCAAAATAAGCCCGACTGACCAGCAACAGGAGCTTCCGAAGAGTAGCAAAATACCCAGTAACCATGTATTTTCTTGTTCTCCCATATTGTAGAAAACGGAATTTATTGGTTCCGTGTTTAGTAATTTCGGACCTTTTACTAGTGCCATGGTAATTGCACCCGTTACGCTGAAAAGTGTCCCGACGATTTTAGCCACACTTCTCAAGCTTCTCAAATGGACTTTCTCTAATCTGATTTATTAATTTTTTAATTATGAAATTGTTTGATATGATAAAAAAAATATGAAAGAAATTGATTATATTTGAGGGTGTGTGTAGTTGAATTAATTACCCCATGGTATAAGCCATTATAAAGGTGATTGCAGGTACCAAATTCCCCAATGCACTTGCCGATGACGACGAGGCTAGGTACAAACCCTCGAAGTAGAGGTTTTGATTTAGTGTCACACTGCAATACTAAATTAGTTAAAAATGTAAATCACAACTATTAGCGTATATTATTATTATTATTATTATTATTTATTATAGTTACCTTATACATTAGGTTACCTTGTATATTGGATTACCTTGTGTAGTAGGTTAGGGTTTCCTACATGTAACTATATATATTCTCAATATACGTAAGAGATATCATTCTCTCTTCTCTCCAAATATTCTCCTTCTATCATGGTATCAAGCCAAAAACCCTAGCCGCCGTTTCTCTCCTTCTTCAAATTTTTTTTTTCTCGTTCTGCCTTCTTCAATTTTTTTTCTTCACGTTCTGCCTCCTTCTCTTCAACCATGGCCACCGAAACACCAACACCCCCCATGATTTCTAACCCTTTTCACCTTGCTCATGCTATATCTAACATCAAAGCCCTTATTCCCGTAACCCTGGATATTAAAAATCCGAACTATCAAAAGTGGAGCCACTTCTTCACCATCACCGCAGGTCGATTCTGCCTCACCGATCTGCTTCTCGGAAACAAAAAGCCCGACAACATCTCCGCCGATGAATGGCAACGTGCGGATTACCTCCTCCAATCTTGGATCTATGGCACCATAACCGAGGACCTCTCAAGCATGGTTCTCTCCAAAACCGCAATGGCCCATGATCTGTGGAAGGCCCTCGCCTCTCTCTTTACAGACAACGAAGACTATCGGGCCATCCAACTCGAAGAACAGTTCAAGTCCCTCAAGAAAGGATTTCTTTCGATCCATGATTATTGTCAACTTCTCAAAACCACTGCCGACAACTTGGCAGACGTCGGCAACCCCGTGTCAGACAAGCAACTCGTCCTCCAAACCCTCCACGGCTTACCAAAACATTACGGGACCATTGTCAATCTAATCTCCTTCCAAACTCCGCTGCCATCTTTTCTCCAAACACGTTCACTACTCCAGATGGAAGAACATCGCATTGCTGAACCGGAACAGACCCCTACTGTTCTCTACGCATCTCGCCCCAACAGTTCCAACAGTTGGCCGAACAGTTCCAACAGTTGGCCCAACACTTCCAGCAATTATCGAGGTGGTGGTTCTTGGCGCAATCAGCGAGGTGGCGGTCGCACAAATCGTCGTGGCGGTCGTGGTCAGTCACGACATCCGATGCAACACTACGGTTACAATCAATTTCACTACCAATCGCAACCTTGGCGGGCCCCTTATACGCCTCAGACATCTTCATCGATTCTTGGACCCCCCCCAAGCTCTCCTGGTCCTTATCATGCTCCTACAGCTCATGCTTATTTCGTTGGACAGCAAGATCCCCAACAGCACGTGAACTGTTCCAACAGTTCGTCGAACAGTGGTCCCCTACAGCCAACAGATCTTGCCACTCATCTCAACACGTTGACTCTTCAGTCATCGAGCGAACCTCAGTGGTTTATGGACACGGGCGCCTCATCTCACATGGCACCTCACTCAGGTAATTTCCATTTTATTTTTAATCCTAGTAATAATTTTCCCAAGCATGTCATCGTTGGTAATGGCTCCACTGTTCCTATCCATAAAATTGGCCACACCATCCTACCCTCTACCCCATTTCGTCTAACCAATGTCTATGTTACTCCTCACATCATTAAGAACCTTGTGTCTGTCCGAAAATTCACTAGAGATAACTCTTGTTCAGTTGAATTTGACCCTTATGGCTTTTCTGTGAAGGACCTTCGGACCAGAACACTCATCCTCAGGTGCAATAGCTCCGGTGATTTATACCCTATTGGCGCCCCTTCTCCCAGCCCATCCGCAACCGCCCTCCTTGCTCACACCACGTCTGTCTCCTCTACTACATGGCATCGTCGTCTCGGTCACCCGGGAAACCCTGTCATGTCTCGTCTTTTTTCTTCCAATTTAATTTCTAGTACCAAAGACCCACGGGAGTCCCTTTGTAATGCTTGTCAATTAGGCAAACATTCTCGCTTACCTTTCTTTACTAGTCATTCTATTACCGTTGCACCTTTTGAAATTATTCATGCTGATCTGTGGACCTCTCCTATTTCTAGTATTTCTGGTTTCAAATATTACCTCGTACTAATAGATGATTTCACCCACTATACATGGACTTTCCCCATACACTATAAATCCGATGTTTTCTCACTGTTCCAACAGTTTCACAAACTTATACAAACACAATTTCAGCACCCCATTAAAGCTTTACAATGCGATAATGGACGTGAATTCAAAAATACAGATTTTCAAACATATTTTGCCAAACACGGTATCTTACACCGTTTCTCATGTCCCCACTCTTCCCCTCAAAACGGACATGCCGAACGCATGATCCGCACCATCACAAACATGATCCGCTCACTTCTCTTTCAAGCTTCCCTTCCCCCCCCCTATTGGGTCGAAGCCCTTCATATGGCTACACACCTCATCAACATCCTTCCTACCAAATCCACACAAAATCGCACACCACATGAATCCCTATACAAATCAAAACCCACATACTCTCACCTTCGTGTCTTCGGTTGTCTCTGTTATCCCAATCTAACCGCCACCACCCCTCACAAACTCGCCCCTCGCTCTACTCCTTGTGTCTACCTTGGTCACCCCTCATCGCACAAAGGCTATCGTTGCCTCGATCGGTCAACCGGTCGAATCATTATCTCCCGCCATGTGACCTTTGATGAAAGCCGTTTTCCATTCGCTGAACCCACCGACTCACCCCACAATTCCCCCACCTCTAATATGACCGAACCCCTGCACCCACTTCTCTTCCTTCCTCAGCCTACACAAGTCCAACCAACTGTCTCACACAACTGTCCCAACAGTTCGTCCAACAACGATACACAACCACCTACGGTTACAACCAACTGTCCCAACAGTTCGTCCGACAGTCCTCCCTCAACTACACCCATGCCCCTCCACCCGACTGCATCTCCACACCCAGCAGAATCACAGCCTCCCACTCCCGCTTCCTCACCCCCACCCAACCATCCTATGTTGACACGCAGCAAGGCCGGTATTCACAAGCCCAAAATCCCCTTGTCTCTTACCGTGTCTACCGCATCCCAAACTCCCACTACATATCGCCATGCCCTCCTTGATCCAAACTGGCGTATGGCCATACTTGAGGAATATACTGCCTTGATTAAAAATAACACATGGGATATTGTGCCCCGCCCCCCTCTACTAATGTTATCAGTGGCAAGTGGTTATATAAGCAGAAATTGAAGGCTGATGGTTCATTGGAACGGTATAAAGCACGATGGGTTGTTCGCGGTTTTGATCAACGCCCTGGCATTGATTTCGATGAAACATTCAGTCCGGTGGTCAAACCAGCAACTGTTCGAACAGTTCTCAGTATTGCTCTCTCGCGATCATGGCCTATCCACCAACTTGACGTGAAAAATGCCTTCTTACATGGCAATCTCTCTGAAACTGTCTACTGCGAGCAACCTCCCGGATTCGTCGATCCATCTCGCCCCACTCACGTGTGTCGTCTCAACAAAGCACTCTACGGCCTCAAGCAGGCACCACGTGCTTGGTACAAGCGTTTTGCATCTCACATTACTAGCATGGGGTTCAGAGAATGCAAGTCCGACACTTCACTCTTTGTGTACTGCCGCAACAGTTCCCGCGACTGTCGCAACAGTTCACGCGACTGTCGCAACAGTTCATGCGCCTACCTTCTGCTGTATGTCGATGACATTGTACTCACGGCCTCCACACCTGAATTGCTACGTTCTATCATCGCTGCCCTTACTCAAGAGTTCGCAATGAAGGATCTTGGCGATCTTCACTACTTTCTCGGCATCTCAGTCACTCGCTCGTCGAATGGGCTGTTTCTCTCTCAACGCAAGTACGCTGACGAGATACTAGAGCGTGCACACATGGCCTCCTGCAACCCTTGTCTTACGCCGGCTGACACCAAGAGCAAGTTGTCCTCGACCACTGGACCCCCCGTTGCTGACCCCACTCTTTATCGCAGCCTTGCCGGTGCACTGCAATACCTCACGTTTACTCGTCCTGACATCTGCTATGCTGTGCAACAAATATGCCTATTCATGCATGATCCGAGGGAACCTCATATGGCTGCTCTCAAGCGTATACTTCGCTACATCCGTGGGACCCTCGATCACGGCCTTCAGCTCTCCCCCAATCCGGACCTCTCCCTTATCGCCTACTCCGACGCCGATTGGGGTGGCTGCCCTGACACTCGTCGTTCGACATCGGGCTATTGTGTTTTCCTCGGCAACAACCTCATCTCTTGGTCCTCCAAACGACAGGTCACTACTTCTCGATCGAGTGCGGAGGCCGAATACCGAGCTGTCGCAAATGCCGTTGCCGAAACGACTTGGTTACGCAACCTACTTTCCGAGTTGCTCTGCCCACTTCCGAAAGCCACCATTGTCTACTGTGACAACGTTAGTGCCGTCTACCTATCCAGCAATCCCATTCAACACTCTCGTACGAAACATGTGGAGATCGATATACACTTTGTCCGAGACAAAGTTGCTTTGGGACACGTTCGAGTTCTTCACGTCCCATCCGCCTACCAGTTTGCTGATATCTTCACGAAAGGTCTCCCCACTCAACTGTTCCAACAGTTTGTTTCCAGTCTCCACGTTCTCTCCTTTCCCGTTTCGACTGCGGGGGTGTATTAGCGTATATTATTATTATTATTATTATTTATTATAGTTACCTTATACATTAGGTTACCTTGTATATTGGATTACCTTGTGTAGTAGGTTAGGGTTTCCTACATGTAACTATATATATTCTCAATATACGTAAGAGATATCATTCTCTCTTCTCTCCAAATATTTTCCTTCTATCAACAACTTTCCTTTTTTCTTTTTTTTTTTTTTTCGTGCAAGTTTACCAGTGCATTTATATGATTGAGTACGAGTTCTTTTGTTATAAATTTCGAGGAAGAAAACATTGTGATTGTTGTTGTCTTGTTGATATTGAAAGTCAACAAATTCTCTAAACAATGGTTGTGTAACTCACGAGCGAAATCGTTTTCTATATTTATGCTATAAATAGCAAAAACATATCAAGTATTTATGAAAAATTACGAATTTATAATATAACGATTTCTTTAGTTTTAAGTGACTTATTACAAATAAGTTAAGCATAGGAATATATGCTAATAAAGATAATATATATACGACGAGTTCATGACTCTCTTTGGTTTAAGGTAAATAGTAAGTAAAAAGTGGAAAATATTAGGTAAATAAATTAGTTTTCATGTTTGGTGGCAATATAAAATACTAGGTAATGTATTTAGGAGGAAAAAAATGGAAAAAAAATTAGATTAGAACACGGAAAATGAGTTTTCCTTAAAAAAATGGAAAAACTAAAAGTAAAATTTAAGGATCGTTCTCTGGATCCGGGACGGGACCTCTTTCGATTCCCTCCTTTCATTTCAACCAACTATTATCTCCTATCTCTATTCTCTTTCCCCTCCTCCGTCTTATCTCTTCTCTCTCCTCTCTCCATCTTCTCTCTTGTCACTCTCCCCTTTCTCTATCTAAGGATGGTGTTTTTTTTTTTTTTTTTTTTGAATAATAACTATATTGCCCTATCTAACCGTACCAATTTTTTACCGAAATACTTTTAATGAAACTTCGATAATGGTAGTGATTCAAGGGCGTGCTTCTGGACACCCATGAGGACAACACTTGATTTAAAAAAAAAAAAAGAAAATTATAGTTTTAGATATCTATTATATATTATTTATTACATGCATGTGATGTGAATTATGATTGCAAGATTGGGTTTTAGCTCAAGTGGTAAAAAGCTTATCTTGCATTTGATATGTTTAGTGATAAAAAAAAATATTGATTTGATTATATGGCGCTTTAATTTCTAAATCATGTATGTGAGTGATATTGAGGTTTTTTTTTTTTTTTTTTAATTTTAATTTTATTTATGTTAATAATCACTTGCCTTATAAAGGAGAGCAAAAATATCAACCAGAAGCTTTTCCACCCATACCAATATCCCTGTGTTTCTCTCCTGCACGAGTATACGAAAATGTATATATAATCGATGTAAATAAATTTGATCTCGATTATATATAATAACATTAGAAAATTAAATAAAATAAATTAATAAAGGATGAAGTTCTTGAATTGATGTAAATAGCAGATACCTTGTGAAACAAGCAAATGGAGAAATTAACAAGAAGGCTATGAATTGTCTGTAAACCACAAACACCCTTGAGCTCATTTCATGCACAAGTGCAACTCTGCTTATCAGATTTACACCTGCATACATACACTGACATACTATCAGTACAACTGTAGGCAAACTACCACTACTCATCTCTCTCTCTCTCTCTCTCTCTCTCTCTCGACTGTTTAGCTACAGGTTTCAGGGATAAATTTGCTCTGTCATTTTGGATGAAAGGTGTTTTTCAAAACGAAAAATTTGAAAATGAAAGGAATGTTTGTTCGATTCTCTATTTTAATTTAGAGGATACAACGTTTACTGTAACAGAAAAATCATGTTCAAAAGAAATTAATAACATATTTTTGAAAAATTATAAGTAGTATATGATTGATAGTGTGTATCAGTCAAATTATGTCTGACCGAGAAAAAAAATATTCTTTCTTTTTTATTAATATTAACTAGTTAAAATACACCAATCATTAAGATTTAAGGGAGAAATTAAAGAATCCGATGTTTGTATATAGTACTTAATTAAGTGGATGCATGTGCATTAGTGTCATATAATACATGTTAATTATTAATCGAAGAGCATCAATTAGGACCAGTTTTTGAAAAACAAAATTCCAAATTATGCGGTTGGCTCTTATGGTCTGCTGACTAAGGCTATGTTTGTTTAGTGCTTAATGAGCGCTGAATGAGCATAATCACTTATTCGGTCAGCAAAGTACTATTTAGTGTGTTTGATTAACATATCTGAATTGTACCATTTGATGCTGACCGATTAAGTGTAGAATATCACACTTAATGAACCAGAGATAGCTCTGAATGGATTTTGGACAATTTTATCCAATTAAAGTTTTTGAGAACTCCAACATCATTTGTCTTTTACTTCTCTTATTAAAAACTGAATCTAGAAAACATTAAATTCTTTTATTATATCAAATTTATCTCTATTAAACAATATTAATCAAAATAGAGAAAAATGTGATAAAAGCTTAAACAATTGTAAGAAAAAATATAGGGCTGGGCATTTGGGATCGGGATTCGGGATCCCGTCCTGTCCCGATCGGGATATTTTAATCCCGAATTAGGACAAAAAAACTAATAAACAAATACAAACACAGACACACACACATTATTATATATATATATATATATATATATATATATATATATATATATATATATATATATATATATATATATATATATATATATATATATATTCAAGTTGGTTTAGTGTATAAAATAATAGTAATGGAAAAAAAATGCAATATTTCATACTTTTTAGGTAAAAATATGGGATTTCCCGATCCCAATCCCGAAATATTTAGGGATACCGATATACCGGAATTTAATAATATGGGACGGGATTGGGATTTAAAATTTCTATCCCAAATCTCGAAATCCCAATCCCGAAAATCCCGAATTCCCGTCCCGAACTCACCCCTAAAAAAATATATATAAAACCTAAACAATTATGAACAAGATATAAACTATATGTAATTGTGTGACTCATTTCCTTTCGTTCTTTCGCACAGTGGTATATACACAAATTCACATAGTGATAGTGAAGAATGATATAAGAGCAATATATTACAAGAGCAGCTTATAGTTTTTAACTTAAAAAAATTGATTCTACTTGAATTATTTTATATTGAAGGATATATTGTATCTACTATTGGTCCTCGTTTTATTAAAAAAAATAGATAGAACTAATAATTTATCTATATAATAGATTTGTCTACGGGGATAAAATTGGAAAATTACATCATTCAGATATTAAAGATATTCAGTTATCAAGTAAACTTATTTGTTCAGCATTCAGCACTCCTATATTGTTCTTAACTGTTCAGATGTGTATTAAGCATTCAGCATTCAGTGCTTAATTCTGTCAAACATAGCCTAAGAAATTGTACTTAATCACTATTAAAATGTCATCAAACTATAATCCAGTTTCTTGTCGTTTCTTGGATCACCGTGTCATAAAAAGGCCCGTTTCTGAGAAGAGACGACAAAGGCAACTGATTTTTTACAAAATTTAGGGGTCCCCGTGATTTTGAAATTTTTTTTGAAAAAAATCTTTCTATATATTAGTAAGTATCTATAATATTTTTTATATGAGGACATTTACTCAAATACGATGGGAAAGTCGTATTATTGCTACTACAAACTTAAGAAGTTAGAAATGTTTTAGTTGAGTTGGTACACAATAATGAACGTGGAACAATAACTCGTGAAGCTGAATGCTGGATTATCATAAACGAATTTGAAAATCTTCGAATTTTTACGAGTTTGGATGATTGATATGATTTATTGTTTTATGTGAATAGTGTCATGCTTCAAAATGAAGGCATGTATATGGATGCAGTTTAATCAATTCTTACATCCGATCAACCATAAACGAGGAAATAATAAACCGGTTAGCTGTCTATTGAAAATGATTTGACAGAAAAACTTGATTTCAGTAGTTTGATAAGTAATTTTGCAACTTAAAAAATAAGAAAAGTTATTAGCTCGAGATTATTTATGTGCTTCTTATATCTTATATATGTTTTTAATACTTATTTTAACGTTAATATGTTGTCACGAAAAATACAATATGCATTTATTTCATGTTAATATTTAACTGAATATACAAGGGTTCCCGTTTTGACCGCCTTCACAAAGTTCGCATTGGGACTCAGAATCCTAAGAATGGGGCCAGTGTCAAAATGATAGAATAAATATGTATACACGGAACACAATTGTCTACTATACAAAATTACACGTTGTGCACAGTTTATTTTACCTTGAAAACAATTTTTTTAGGTATAAAAATAATTGTTTAATATTTTCTTTTAGCATTTTAAAATGTATGTTGCATGTGTAAAAATAGTGTGAATCTAGTAAAGTACATAAAATATGATAACATAAGTTGTCTTGATTTTATACCTTTTGGGTTGGCCTAGGACCCAGTCCAGTTCCTATTTTAAGATTTAGTTTTTGTTGTTACCCAATTTGAAATTATAGAATTCAAACATGGATGATAAATGATTATTTGAAAACAATTTCAAAGAAGGCGTTGAGCGCACGCCTGAGATAAACGGAATCGGGGAGTAGTTGGGTCGAAATGCCCCAGAAGCCCAACCTCTAGAAATGTCCTGTAAAAAGATCTAGGAGAGGCCAAGGCCCAATGTCTGATAGCCCATTTCCGTCCCACGTGGACGGTTGATATATGTGACTATATTTCGGTTATGACAGAGACGAAAAGCCCGCAGTTTGATGTGGACCAAACAAATGCCCACTAATTGACACCTAAAGTAAAAGGGCGAACATATACGCGAACTCTCTCCAATTGCACTAGCTGAGCTCGCCTAGCAAACAAAAAGCTCGCTGGCGATAGGAATACAACCCGGGAAGATCGCATCACTCCCACATGTGAATATGACCTAAGTTAGAAGAGGGCCCTACCGCCCCACTCCTAATGGCAAATATAAATACAGTCTCGAAAGCCAAGGAAGCAGGTATCACACAAACACTACATATTGTTATCTACATTTCTTACTGACTTGACCGTCGGAGTGCTAACGCCGATAGATATCTCCCGGAACCCAACACTTTTTTTTTGCAGGTCTTCCAAGGACTTCTTGGGCTATCTATGTGGTCCCATACCATCTCCTTCACAATCAGTACGCAATACCAGAATTCAAAGGGTTTTTTTTATCAAATACCGAATCAAATTTTGAATTCGGTATTTGGCACTACCAAATTCTCGGTTCGGATCGGTACGGTCGGTTTAGCGGCCGAGTGGACACTCCCAAGTCCAACTAATTCAACAACCTCTATTTAATAATGGATGACTCATCAAAATCTCCTTAGCTTGTGAAGGATTATTTTAACCAAGCTCTATTTTTTTATATTATCATTTTGTGGAGGTGACCATTATTGATATTAAATAAAAATATTCAATATTGCACATTCGTCAAGGGGAGAGTTGGCCGTAGCACATGATTAGTTAGTTGTTAGTTAGTACCGGCATTTATTCCTGTTTTTTCCAGGCTATGAACTAGTTGGCAAATTGAATTGAATTGAATTAATTATATAATTCAATATACTTTGACTTTCTTGATTTTATGATTAAATTTAGGATATATGGTACGTAAATTACCATTAGTTTGGCATATTGCACCCTTAAGTTTCATTTATTATTTATTTATTTATTTATTTATTTAATATTTATTATTATTATTAATTATCATCTACCAGAATTAGTGAAATGTACAGTACGTAGTGAGTAGTGAATTACCCACAAAAAGATTAATAGTAGGGTTAAAAATCAAAAGTGACAACTAAAGATGAATATGTTAGGGGTCCAACTTTTTGATGTAACACAACATTCCAAGTTATGTTGCTTTCACTTATTTCTATTTAATTTTTTGTATGTTTTTATTTTCTCCTTTCGTAATTTCCAATAAAAGAAAAATCTAGTAAATGGAACCGAAATAGTTACCGAAGCCCAAATCCGAAACCCGAAACTTGAAATCAAATCTAGTATATACTTTTCACTTTAAGTTTGAAACCTTAGTAATAACGTTTCGAGCTATGGAAGAGACGAATATATATATATATATATATATATATATATATATATATATATATATATATATATATATATATATATATATATATATATTGATGATGCTAGTTAGTTAGATCACCTGGGGTGGTGTAGAAAATGAACTGGGAGAGCAAAGCGGATCAGTGGCTTGACAACTTGATGATCCTGAGGTACCTGCGATCATAGAACACATGAACTAAGCCGGGGGTTGATCCGGCGGAAACCCCTCCGACGCTCAAGTCAAACGTGCTGATCATAGAAATAGTCCAGAGAATACAGTTAATAGTATTGCTCAGTTAATAGGACGTACATTAATGAATGAGTTCAAACCTTTATTTATAGCTTAGTTGAGATTGTCGGGCCCAAACCTTACTTGAAGGTGATTGGGCCTCGGTGATAGTGGTCTTCGACATTGGGCTCGTGGCTCAATAGGTAAATAATTTGTAGAACCATTGGGTTGGGCCAATTAGGCATATCATTAAGCCCCCCACTGTCGAGTCGATGTGGGGGCCATATTGGAATGGGTGACAGATCGTGTTGAGAGTAAAAATTGTAGTGGTCGATGGTGTGCGAAAACGCGTTGGAGCGTGTGTCGGAGGGGCGTGAATGCGCGTTGGCGCGTAGCGCGACAAAGTTGTCGCTATGTAAGTTATTTGAGTCGTCGGTGTTGTCCCGCGACGATGTAGTAGCGAATTATCTCCTCGTGGGAGTTGTCTCGCGATAATGGGGTAGCACGGATCAAGTAGTCTCCTCGTGGGAGTTGTCTCGTCGTGGGGTAATAGAGTTGATCGAGTTATCTCCTCGTGGGAGTTGTTTCGCGATAATGTAGTAGCACGGAGCTAGTATTCTCCTCGTGGGAGTTGTTATTTATCGACATTGTCAATGTTTTGACGCGTTGCTTGTATGTGTTTACATATAGCCTTGTGCGTGATGTACTTGAGGAGGGGATCAGGCTCTCAAGAGTTTTTTTATGGGGATCGTGCCCCTTGTTAGACCTCGTGGGTCGTAAGTATGTTTGGACCGTGGCCACGTTTTAATGAAGGACGCGTCGAAAACAAGTAGATAAATTTTGAGTAATCAAGCTGGCCAGGCTATATAGATTCTCATAATATCTCTAAGTGTTTCTAGGGTTGTAATCGTGCTAACTTGAGCTTGCGATTATGTAGTGCATTGCGAGCGAGTTGTCTCTTCGAGAGAGTTGTCTTGCAGCGAAGTTGTAGGAGCATTGGATGACGCGCGATTGAGGCACGTGCGGATTGAGGTTGCTCTGATCGAGTTGTCTCCTCGTGGGAGTTGTTTCGCAGCGAGTCTTATTATCGAGCGAGGTGGTTGCACGTGGGAGTTGCCTTGCAACGGATTTGTAGTATCGAGCGAGTTGGCTCCTCGTGGGAGTTGTCTCGCTGCGGGTTGTGGTACCGAGCGAGTTGGCTCCTCGTGGGAGTTGTCTCGCTGCGGGTTCGTAGTACCGAGCGAGTTGGCTCATCGTGGGAGTTTCCTCGCTGCGGGTCGTAGGATGGAGCGAGTGGTCTCCTCGTAGGAGTTATCTCGTTGTGGGTTCGTAGACCCGAGGGAGTTGACTCCTCGTGGGAGTTGCCTCGCAACGGGTTATATGACTGAGCGAGTTATCTCCTTGTGGGAGTTGTCTTGCTGCCGGTTGTAGTACCGAGCGAGTTGGCTCCTTGTGGGAGTTGTCTCGCTACGGGTTGTAGTACCGGGCGAGTTGGCTCCTCGTGGGAGTTATCTCGCTATGGTTTCGTAGAGCCGAGGGAGTTGGCTCCTCATGGGAGTTGTCTCACTGCGGGTTGTAGGACAGAGCGAGTTATCTTCTCGTGGGAGTTGTCTCGCTACGAGTTGTAGTTCCGAGCGAGTTGGCTCCTCGTGGGAGTTGTCTCGCTGTGGATTCGTAATACCGATGGAGTTGGCTCCTCATGGGAGTTGTCTCGCAACTGTCTCCTCGTGGGAGTTATCTCGCTGTGAGTTGTGGTACCGAGGGAGTTGGCTCCTCGTGGGAGTTGCCTCGCAACGGGTGTGTAGGGCTGAGCGAGTTTGCTCCTCGTGGGAGTTGCCTCGCAACGGGTGTGTAGGGCCGAGCGAGTTTGCTCCTCGTGGGAGTTGTCTCGCAGTGGGTTTGTCTCGCAAGCCCCCACTCTCGATTCGATGTGGGAGCCTAGTCGAAAATGATACCGGATCGTGTCGAGAGTAGATCGGTGCTGTAGTGTTTCGTTAGTCGTTGGCGTGGCGTGGAGAAATAATATTTTTTATTTATTCGTTTGATAGCGAGCGCGATTTGGTAGATGCGTTGAAGAGCTCGCGCAATTTGGTTAAGCGAGGTGAAACTATCAAGCGATTTGGTGGAGCGCACAGAAATTCTTGCGCGATTTAGTAAAATGCGTCAAAATTTTCACGTGATTTGAGGTAGAATTTTGAGAGTTGCGCGCGACCTCAGGTATGCGCGTGCTATGAGGTAGGAGAGGCGGCACGCATTGTAGGACGCTGATGTGCCAGAGTTCGCGCGCACTTGGGGTCCGTGTGCGCACTAGCCCATATGGGGGGGGGGGCACGCGCCCATGTAGTGCACGGAGAGAGAGAGTGTGGAGCTGTTAAGCATTTTATGAGGAGCTGATATGGGACTTCCTCGAGAGTGACGCAGCATGTTGCTTTATTCACATTTTCTTTTTCTTTTTTGTTGTCCCGGGAAGCGTGCCGGATGCTCGCCTCGGGAATCGTGACCGTGTGCGCCTCGGGAATCGTGCCCAATTTTTTATCTCGGGAATCGTGCCTGTTTTTTTGCCTCAGGAATCGTGCCCGATTTTTTTTTTGCCTCGGGAAGCGTGCCGGATACGCGCCTTGGGAAGCGTGCCGGATGTGCGCCTCGGGAAGCGTGCCGCGCGCACCTTGGTATTCGTGCCTGCGCGCGCCTCGGGAATCGTGCCCGAGTTTTTTTTATTTTACTCTCTTTTTTCTTCTTCTTCTTTCTTCTTTCTTTCTTCTTCTAATTTTTTTTCTTTTACTCTCTTTTTCATCTTTTTCTTTTTTTTCATCTTCTTCTTTTTTCTTCTATTTTTTCATCTTCTTCTTTTTTCTTCTAACTTTTCATCTTCTTCTTTTTTCTTCTTCTTTCTTCTTCTGTTTTTTCATCTTCTTCTTTTTTTTCATCTTCTTCTTTTCATTTTCTTCTTTTTCTTGGGTTTCGCGTGCGCGATTTTACCCCTTTTTTTTTTATTTTGGTGGTTGATGTTCACCACTTGGGATGTTCTATTTTTTGAGTAGGAAGATTATACTCGTCTCTTGCGATGTGATGTGAACCCACTTGGGGTTGAAAGGTAAGGGTGATGCCCAACCTTGGGATGGGTTAACCACCCACTGTAGGATGAGGCGCTCGAGACCTATGGTCTGAGGTGAATGCACACGGTTGTGTCGTTGCTTCAGTGACAACACGAGTTGAAGCTTTCGCTGTCGTATGCTGAAGGTCCTTGTCGGTTATCTGAACCGTTAGAGGAGCCAGTAGTAGTTGATATTGTTGAAGTTTCGGCGATCATACGCTGAAGGTCCTCTTCGGTTATCTGAACCGTTCGAGGGGGTCGGAAGTAGGCCCCTAGAGAGTCGATGACCCATGGCGAGCAAAATATTTTGGGGGCACTATAAACCCCCAGGGAGTCGATAACCCTTGGCGAACGAAATATTTTGGGGGCAGATGTAAGCTCCCAGGGAGTCGATAACCCCTGGCGAGCAAAATGTTTTGGGGGCACTGTATATCCCCAGGGAGTTGATAACCCTTGGCGAGCGAGATATTTTGGGGGCAGATGTAAGTTCCCAGGAAGTCGATAACCCTTGGCGAGCGAAATATTTTGGGGGCAGATGTAAGCCCCCAGGGAGTCGATAACCCTTGGCGAGCGTTTTGGGGGCATATGTAAGCCCCCAGGGAGTCGATAACCCTTGGCGAGCGAAATATTTTGGCGGTGGTGCCATAGGTGGCTCCACATGTGGAGCAGGTGCTGGTATCGCGTTGGGAGCATTTGCTCCCATCGTGGCGATATATTGGGTCACGGCCTATGTGGCAGCGCGAGTTGAAGCTTCTGCTATCATGCGTTGGAACGCATCCTCGATTATTTGAACCATTCGAGGAGCAGGGAGTGGTGGATCGGCGAGTGGTGGGTCCCGAGGGAGGATCACCTGAACCTCGCGAGGCGGATCCATGGGACGTGGAGGAGGTGGCAAGCCAGAGCCTCCACGAGGTGGGAGGTCGTTAGCTGTGTCATTTTTTCTCCGAGCAGACGCCTCAGGAGGATCTTGTTGGCTACGTGATCTGGTTTGCATCGTTCCCACAGACGGCGCCAAAATGATGATGCTAGTTAGTTGATAGTGGTCTTCGACATTAGGCTCGTGGCCCAGTAGGTAAATAATTTGTAGGCCCATTGGGTTGGGCAAATTAGGCATATCATATATATATATATATATATATATATATATATATATATATATATATTAGTACCTCAATAAATTATAACAATCGCTTAAATAATTTTTTTTCTAGTTTTGGCTCGGGGATACATACTAATTAAATTAATATTTTGTTTAAATTTATAAAATAATACATATTTTAAAATTCATATAGACCCCAATTAGTACATAAATTGACTAAATTGACAGTGCCTATAAATCCCGCTTCAAATGGTATATTACATTTAATTTACGATAAATTTATAAAGACTTACGAAATATGATTCAATCTTCTTTTGTTTTTTTTTTATTGAAGTTGGCGATATCCCCTTCAACCTCATCGCCCACTTTTCTCAATATAGTAAGACCTTTTGGTATATTCTGTCAATATTTCATAAAATTGTTGTTTTAAGGGCTTACATCCAAGAAACGAGCTCTGTAATAGAAATATGATCATCAACTTCGTGCTATTTATGAGTCCCGTGATGGTGATCTCAAGTTCTAAACTATTTGTTCGTCGGTCAACATTTATAAAGTTAGGCTGTTTTCTATTTTCTTCAGGGTAGTTAATGAGATATTCAACATACATTTTGTTACGATAATAACAATAATAATACTAATAATTTCGTAAAATAAAGTATAAATTAATAATTATTAATCTATTGATTATTTAATATTCTGCTCGATTAATTAATAGGATTATATTAGTTCCAATTGTGTTAATTTATAAAGGTTTAACTTTATATTTTTATATACAAAACTCGATTGAGAATTAACTAATTAATTGTCATTTAATATATTAGTTAGGTACAAACCGCAGCATGCATAAATGCATAATTGAAGACTAACAATCCAACACGGACAGCAACATGCAAATACTGTGAGTATTGGTCCACGAATTAATCAAGCTCTCATTTTCAAGAGCTTAATTAGTTAACAATTGATCTTCCAAAAACAAAGTTCAATAAATTGATATTTGTATTGATCTCTCAAAATATTTATAAAAACAAAAGAAAAAAGGTTTCCCTTAATAGTAATAAAATATGTAAGAGTATTTCTATCAAATTTTTCAATTTTTTAAAATTAATAAAAGCCAATGCCAGTTTATACGACTCAATCCAAACAAATTCAATTGATCTGTTATTATGAATTTGAAATATCTTCTTCAAATTCTTCCATCTAAATGCACCATTTACGGAAAAAAAAATTATATAGATACATATTCGACCATGTGATTATTCGTTGTGTATGTTTAATTTTAGTGTCTCTATTTCTTAAAAAACTATCAACAGATGCTCATAAAATATAATCTTACACATAATAATCACACACTCTAATACTAATCGAATAGTTTTACAATGAATTCAAATCTCTCTAAATTATTATATATACTTGGTATTAAAAAAAATTGTTAATACCCCCCTCGTAAACACTGGTGGAGCCAGGATATTTTAAGTTCTGGTGGCCGAATGCATTAAAAGAATTATGAGGAAGAGCCGTTAATCCGATATACACATTTTTTTTTTATATTTCTATAAATTAATAGAGATTTGAAAAATGTTCGAGGAGGGCACGTTCCTCTGACCATATACTGGCTCTGCCACTGCTCGTATTAGCGGTGCCAGAATTTTCAGTCTGAGGGGCCATGACCCCCCTTGGTCTTATTCTGGCTTCGCCACTAAGTACTCGTAAAGATAATACTCATTTACAATGCTACAAAGAATTTCAAAATTATCAGTTGTACTGCTCTATATTAGTCATTGAATATAGAAATCACGGGCTAGGAGTTTGGCTACTTGAATAAATGACAAAAAAAAGTCCGTGGTTTAAGTAATTTGAATATCTAATTCTATCATTAATCTTATCTAAAATATAAAAAGAAAAAGAAACTAATTTATAATTAGATTTTCACTTATTATTAAATTTGTTTTTGCACAAATAAAAGTTTGAAGGATGGTAGTATATGTATGAACCTAAGATGCACATAAACTTCACTACGTAAAAGTTTTTACGTTTTGGACACGTTTCAGAAATCGAAATTAGATGACACCTTTCCGAAACGTTTTGGGCCATTTCTGTAAATACTTGGAAGTTTCGAGGGTATCTTCAGTAACAATAAAAAATGGAAACTCGTTTCTGCCCACAAAAACATCAAAAATATATTTTAAATAAAGACTAAAAATTGCTTATGTTTGGAAAAAACTTAAATTTTATGTCTATTTTCTTTTACTTCTAGTAGTCTTTTGATATTTTTTTATAGATGTTAATCCTATAGTAAAACATATTTTTATCAAGGTTGTAAAAAACGGTAATCGGGTCGGAGGCGGTCAGGGACCGACTCACGATTAATCGGTGCGGCGGTGATTAATCGGTGATAAATCGGAAATAAATCGGTTTTTAAAATTTAATATAATATATTTGTAGATATTATTTATAAATACTCAAAACATAGATAAAAAGATATTTAAACATAGTTATAACTTATATCTCCATTATGTATATATATATCCTAATAACATAATAAAAGTTTAATAATAATAAGAACATAATACATAAAACCCTTATAAAATATAAATAAAAAAGCATTTTTTTTGAATTTACATACATTCCTGGCATACATCGTTCTTTAACAATAATAGTTACCATAAACAAAATAAAGCATAAACTCATTTTTTTTATTAAAATCCCAACTTTTATTTTGAATTATAAAAAATAAAAATAAAAACCTATTTTTGACCAATTTTTGACACTGAAGTTTGACCCGCCTTAAGTTTGACCGCCTCAAACCGCCTAAAACTGCCTCACAGGCAAAAAACCAATTTTTTAAACTTCTACACTGAAATCGTAAATGATTTAGACCGCCTCCGTCTCGGAGACCGATTAATCGGCCGCCTAGAACACTGATTTATATGTGTCAGATTGATAATTTGTGTTTTGATAATAAGGATTGTGACTTGTAAGTTGAATAAAATTTGTTACACATGTTTAATTGGATATATATATATATATATATATATATATATATATATATATATATATATATATATATATATATATATATATATATATATATATATATATATATATATATATATATATATATATATATATATATATTCATGTGTTGTGTATACAATTTTTTAGAATTTATGAATAGATTTCAAATGTTTACAGGTTTTCCCATGTTTTTGTATCCAATTTTTTTTCCACATTTCCTCGTGTCGGCGTTCCCGTGGCCATACTACATAGACAAGAAACATATACATATGTAACATGAAATAAAATAGGAATTTCCTTTTACGTTTTCGAAATACAAATTAATTGATTATTTTACAATTCATTAACACATAAATCATGTTTCTAATATACTTTTTCCCTCAAGAAACGGTTTAGGATGACAATTCACAATTACACTTGTAACATTTATTGGGCCATAGTGGTAATTTAAGCCAAAAATATACTGCATTGGTTTCAAATTAACTTTATTTTAAAGAATTCTTTTGGTTCATATTACCAGTCACTTTATAATTCAAATAATGCATCAATTACCGTTTTATCTATTTTTCCCTTATAATCTTAATAAGTTGGTCTAATTACATATGAATCCCTCACATTTTGAAATATTACAAAGACGCCCTAAAATTTAATTTCAACTGAAATTAATTTAACACATTAATTAATATTTATTTTTTATAAAATATATTTTAAAAGAACAAATATAAGAAAATTAGTAATATTTGATTTTATTTATTTATTTTACTTTCTGTATGTGAAAATAATAAACTATTTTTTTTCTTCATAATGTATCGATGCAGTTGGTTTGTTGAATCCTTCATTATAAAGAAAAGGGTAAATTACAAACACCCCCCTGAGGTATGGTCAAATTACAAAACCCCCCCTCTTGTTTGGATAATTATATCTACCCCCCTCAACTATGATTTTTTCTTACACCTCCACCCTTATGGTGCCAAATTCAACATAATCATCTAGAATTCGTGGAATGTGCTCTAGTTTGTACTCGTTTTGTGTAAAAATACAGTTTCCGATGCACCACAAACTGATATATACAAGCTAAAAATCACATACTATGATCATCTTGCTTCATAATGTAGTGTTTGAATGGGATAAAACGGGTACAAAAGTGATAATATTTCATATAATCTCGAAGATTCCACTAAATTTGAGGAGTTGAGGGGGTGGTTGTAATTATCCAAACAAGAGTGGTGTTTTTGTAATTTGACCATACCTCAGGGGGTGTTTGTAATTTACCCTAAAGAAAATTAAAAATACGATGAAATAACATTTAAGATGGATTTAAATTGTAAATTGGGTAAAGTTAGGAATACTAGAGTAGGAAGGTGACATTATGAATAATTATGAATAGTAAAACATTTAGCACTATTATGTTCCTAAGCTATCTTAATTAGGTAGTAGCATATGTACTGTTGAATTTTGCTCTCGGTATTTATGCCAATTTCCAATCTTCATGCATGAACCAAGAGTATGCATTTGGCGCAATAAAAAAATAGGGCAAATTACGGCCCCCGGGCGATGACCAAACTACGAAAAAACCCCTTTTGTTTTGGTAATTACTGCCACCTCTCTCCTTTTAAATATTTTTACATAAAGTTTATGTAATTTGGTTATTTACCGAACCAAATCGTATATTCAGTTCGGTAAACGGTATGAAATGTTGACGTACCGAAATTTCGTTTCGGTTTTATCGATTTAGCATCCCTAAATTTATCTCTGCAGGGGTATTTTTGTAAGATAATACATAGTTGAGGCACGAGGGGGGTGGCTGTAATTATCCGAACATGAGGGAGTTTTCATAATTTGACCATCACTCAGGGGGTGACCGTAATTTGCCCAAAAAAATATAATAATAAGAAAATATAATAATAATATAAAAGGTGGGTGCAGTAGCCGAGGTAGGGCTAGGGGAGGAAATCAGACGGATCAGATTGGAAGTATCACTTTATGGAAATAAAATTCATTTTGTTTTTCGGGAAGTGAAAAACTATCTCCAATTTTGTTCCAAAAGAATTCGAAAAAAAAAAATCTTAAATCGGGATTGGAATAAGTAAAAACTTGTTCCGAAATTGGAAATGTTCGGACTAGGAATCGGCGGAGTTCAAAATTCCAAATTTTGGTCACCTAAAACATTAAAATGCATTATAATATTTTATAAATGTAGTTTCCGGGAGGAAAAAAATTGAATGTTACGAAAATTAAAAAAAATGGAACGGAGATTGAAATATAATATATTTATTCTATTTTCGTTGAATAAAAGTTCGAAAAAATCAGAAATCGGAATGCATACTGAAAAATATTATTTCAAAATCAGCGGAATTTCGAAAATTTTGTTTCCACTACTCTAAATGTGAACTGCAAATCCAGAATGTAGAAACTGGAATGAGGTCTAATAATAATTAAAAGTTTTTAGGCATCACTATTCACTGCTGCTGGCCTATATATTGTTGGGGGAATTTAATGCATTATCAACTACAACTCTTCAATCCAGCTCAATAACATGCATCTTTATATTAGGGCCCCCCTTCTTGTAAGTTAGTAGATGCACACTTAATTTAATTTTATTCCGCGTCGAAATACAGTCACTCGAAATACACCATGTAAATTTACAGCATATAGATCTACATATATACAATCACTCATATATATACATGGTGTTTGTAAAAGTGAATATGTAGTTGACAATACACATGTACAATTAAATTACACTTGGAGACGTTCAACATATGTAGATTCGAATAAACTGCCGTACAAACTACGTACAGTAACCGAATTAGCTATTAGATCGTGTACATATATACTGTAAACCGCAAATTTTTCAAATCTGTAAAATTTAATTACAAGACAAGAAAGAGAATAGTAACAAATACAATTTATCAATCAAAACGAAAGTGGATCACAATTTCCGGGAAATTGCGCTGATTCTTCTCTCCTAAACCGATTCAAGGGCTTAGAAGCTTCTTCTTGAATCGAATAAATATGATCACCTCAAAGTCAAATATGTTATGATTTCGAGGTGGAGGCTCGAGATGTGAGCTTGAGAGCTCGATATGTGTCTATGTGAGTCTGTCTTTTTCCATGCACCGAAGCCTTTTTTTTTTTTTACAGCCACAAGCTAGGGTTTCTTGGCACAAATTAGGATTTCTTGACTTACGGCACGCACTGAAATATTTGTAAAGCCCAAATTTATCGGACTTTTAATTAGAGAACCAAATTAATAGCCTATTATTTAGGTTATTAATTGAGGATTTATTTCAAAATTTCGATGTCTACATATAATAATTAATGGGAATAACTATTTAGATATCAATGTCTAAAAATATATATATCCTTATTTTCCTCCAAGTTACTATAGAATTTTTAGGCCAGCAAAATTTAACACTACACCCCTTGCGGACCCAATCTACCAAATCACAAATAAAAAACATTGGAAAATTGGGACCATTATTTTTAATCCCCCCCCCCCCCCCCCCCCCCCCCCCCCCCCCCCCCCCCCCCCCCCCCCCAAACAATATTACATACTTTAGATAATGAAATCAAATATCTAACTACTAACATAATTTAGATAATGAAATCAAATATCTAACTAACTACAGTAAGTTAGTGGTAGTAGCGGAGCCGGGATTTTAAGTCCCGTGAACCAAATGCATTAGACGATTTCTGAGGGGAGACGATTAATGCTATTGTACACAAAAAAAATACATTTTTACATAAATTGATAGTGATTCGAGAAATATTACGGGGGCCATTGCCCCCAGCTGTATGCTGGCTCCATCACTGATTAGTGGATATATTAGCCGGAATAATAATTAAGTAACACTACATGTATACATTAGTACTTAGTAGTAGGGTTGGATACGCCAACCAGCTACTATTAAGCACAAACTCCATTAGTTAAATTATGAATCAAAGCCAATTTGCAATAGTTGAAAACGAAATTAATTAATTAATTAATTAATTAAATTAAATTAAGATCCTCTAAGTACAATAAATTGTTACTATTATTGTTACCTTCCATCTGTGCAATTGCTGTGGGAATAAATGCCTCGTTTCATCGCAGCCTTCATAAATACAACTCCAAGAAGAAGAAAGAAGAAATAGCATTTCCACTACTACATACTTTCTCTCTCTTCACTAGTAGCCAAAAATAATAAATAAAATAAAATAAGATAAATTCTTTCTTTCTCCAAATATTCAGTATATATATACATCTCATTCTTTCTCCAGAAATTCACAATTTTTGTGTTATAAACCCTAATTGTAAACAATATATATACATATATACACACACACACACACACACACACACACATATGGCTGCACCTTTGTTTGCTTGGCCATGGGAATTCATGGGTAGTAGCAAGGTAAATTACAAGTATATGTTCATAGTATACTGTCTTATTTTGGACAAGAAATCACATAATAATTAAGTTGCAATTTCTTTTTTAAATTTATTTATTTATTAATTTAAATTATGTATGCAGATTGTTATTTATGGGGTTTTTCTTGGCAAAGCAATGTACTCAATATATTATCAACAAGAATCAATGAAAGAAAGCTGGTGCCTTCATATATTCATCATATGTATGCTTAGACTTTTTGTGTACCAATTATGGACTTCTTACAGCAATATGCTCTTCCTTAATCGGAATCGCATTATTGTCAAGAAAGGCGTCGATTTTAAACAGATTGACAAAGAATGGCATTGGTAATTAAATTTTTTTATTTTTATTTTTCTAAATTATGTCTAGATTTTGTTTATTAAATTTATTAAAAAAAATTATTTTTTTTTTCATTTAATCAGGGATAATTTTATTTTACTACAAGCTATAGTAGCTGCGTTAGTGTTGAACGTTTTTCGGACACTCGAAAAAGAACCTCTGTGGAACAAAAACGGTTTCGCAGCAGCATTAGCACTTCATGTTGCAATATCGGAGCCTCTTTTCTACAGCATACACAAATGCTTCCACGGAAAATATCTTTTCGAAAATTACCATTTTCTCCACCACTCTTCGCCGGTGCCGCAGCCCTATACAGGTAATTAGTTAATTAGATAAGGGCATTTTAGTAATTTTAGCACATCGGAAAATCATTTAATTTTCTAACTACCCTTTTTTTTGTAGCTGGACATGGTACATTCTTGGAACATCTTTTGTTGACTGTGGTTGTTGGAGTGCCGATAGTTGGCACGTTTATTATTGGCCGTGGATCGATAAGCTTGATCTACGGCTATGTTTTGGTGTTCGATTTTCTGAGATGCTTAGGCCACTCAAATGTGGAAATCATTCCCCATCAAGTATTCGATGCGATCCCGTTTCTGAAATATATACTTTACACTCCTACGTAAGTAAAAAAAAATTCTTTTCGAAACATGTTTAAAATTGTTTTATTGGGTAAATTACGGCCATTCCCCTGAGGTAAGGTCAAAATTCAAAAAAATCCCTCATGTTTGAGTAATTACAGCCACCCTCTTAACTATGAATCTTTTTACGCATCCACCATTGCACTGTCAAATTTAGTGGAGTCGTCTAGGTTATGTGGAATATTTTTCAGTTTGTACCCGTTTTACCCCCACTCGAGCTCCACATTTTGAAACAAGATGATCATAGATGTGCCTCTTGACTTGTAAATATCAGATTGTGGTGCATGCATGAGAAACTGCATGTTTGTACAAAACGAGGACAAATTAGAGAACATTCACGGAATCTAGAAGGTTATGTAGAATTTAAGACCATAAGGGTGGACGTGTAAGAAGATTCATAGTTGATGTGTGGTTGTAATTATCCAAATAAGAGAGAGGTTTTCTTAATTTGACTTTACCTCAGGGGATGGCCGTAATTTTCCCTTGATTAATATATTGATACATATAATAGATATTTCATGTACTTTTGATTAAGCTGACATGTAGTTTTATATCTATATACAATAGAACCTCTAGAACCTTGATAAACTAATAACTTCGCTTAATTAATAATGCCTTCAGGTCCCGACTCGGTGACAATGTTTTAAATTATTAATTCAATAATTTAATATTTCGCTAAATTAATAGAAATTTTGATAGTCTCAACTGTATTAATTTATCGAGGTGTAACTTAATCGTGTTTTCACCATTAGGAGGGCAAATAAACATGTTATAATAGATACTAAATCAGGACACCATGAGATTTAACGAAACGAGGCTTTACAATTTATCATTGCTTCTGATATATACACATATATTCGTATACGTATATCGACTCGCAGGTACCATAACCTCCATCACGCTGAAACGAACACGAATTATTGCCTTTTCATGCCGCTTTTCGATGCATTAGGAAATACATTGAACGAAAAATCATGGGACATGCACAGAAAAAACAGCTTAGCTTCAGGTAACAAAAAAAAATCTACGCAAAGATCTACGGTTAATTAGTTGACTTTTAAAAAAAATTGGATCGATTATAGTTTCTTGAAAAAAAAAATGCAGATAAAAACGGGAGGGTACCGGATTTCGTGTTCCTAGCGCATGTAGTGGACATGTCGTCGGCCATGCACGGTCCTTTTATCAACCGTTCGATGTCGTCGATGCCTTACTACACAAGAATTTACATGCTACCGTTCTTGCCGATATCTTTTATCGTCATGCTTATCATGTGGGCTAAATCGAAGACTTTCTTATTATCCTTCTACAACCTTAGGGGCCTCCTCCACCAAACGTGGCTCGTTCCCCGCTTCGGTTTTCAGGTATATATATATATATACTTTTAACCGTTTATTATCGTAAATTTTATTTTTTTATTTTGTTTGGTGAAAAGTGAGGTGAGTTGACGATTTTGCCCCTCCCCAAAAATGGCCATTTTTCTTGATTTTGCAACTTTTTTTAGTCTGGGGGGTAACGTGCAAAATGCGATTAAATCTTTGTGCAGTATTTCTTGCCATTTGCTGCAGAAGGAATCAATAAGCAGATAGAAGAGGCTATTCTTAGAGCTGACAGAATGGGAGTTAAAGTTATTAGCCTTGCTGCTCTTAATAAGGTTATTACTTTTTTCGATCGACCAATCACCGTTTCTCTCTCTATCTCTCTCGTTTTTCAAGAATTCAGACAAAAGATATGTATATAACTTTGTATGTATTGATTTGTATTGTCTAGAACGAGGCTCTAAACGGAGGAGGGACGCTCTTTGTTAACAAACATCCGAATCTCAAAGTCCGAGTTGTGCATGGAAATACTTTGACAGCAGCCGTGATTCTAAACGACTTACCTAAGGATGTAACCGAAGTATTTTTAACCGGAGCCACTTCCAAACTTGGAAGAGCTATCGCCCTTTATCTTTGCAGAAAAGGAGTCCGAGTTTTGGTAATTTATTTTATATATAAAATACAGTTAAACCTCTATCAATTTATACAGTCGGGACTAGGGAAATTCTATTAATTTAGCAAATTATTAAATTATCAAGTTAATAATTTAATACGTTTTCACCTAGTCAGGACCGAAAGAAACTATTATTTAATCGAGGTTATTAATTTATCGAGGTTCTACTGTAAAAAGAAATACGGTACACCAGCAATTATTAGTAATTGAAATATATTATGCAATATTGTTCGTGCAGATGCTAACTCTATCGGCGGAAAGATTCAAAAATATTCAGATAGAAGCACCGGCCGAATTTCAGAATAATCTTGTCCAGGTGACAAAGTACCAAGCGGCACAGAATTGTAAGGTAATCGTATTAATAATTTTCTTATATTACCGACGTTGCTGCATTTTGAAGTTTCTTCGTAAATTTGCGCCAATTTTCACGAAAAATTAGGAGCACTCGAATATCATATATGTCAATTCAAGTATTCAATTTATTGAATTTATATTTATATTTGTAGACATGGATAGTAGGAAAATGGATAACACCAAGAGAGCAAAAATTCGCACCGCCGGGCGCACATTTTCATCAATTTGTGGTACCGCCCGTATTCCAATTCAGAAGGGACTGTACTTACGGTGATCTTGCTGCAATGAGGCTACCGGAAGATGTTCAAGGCCTAGGCGTTTGCGAAGTAAGCCCCCGTTTTTTTCTTTAATTTACTCAAATACCCTTCTAACATCATAATTAGTCGAAAACAAACAAAATGTGTCTATACACTATCAAGAATCTATAGTTACAATATATATACAAATATATACATGTCATCATCTCAGATAGGTACGATAACAATAGACGGCCAATAGAATCAACGATCGGATTTGAAAAATAAGGCGTCTTTTTTTTTTCTTTTTCTTTTTTTTTAAATTATAAATAATTGCAGTACACAATGGAGAGAGGAGTGGTCCATGCATGCCATGCAGGTGGAGTGGTGCATTCATTGGAAGGATGGACTCACCATGAAGTCGGGGCCATAGATGTCGAGAGAATCGATCCGGTGTGGGAGGCTGCAATGAAATACGGCTTTAAGCCTATCTCGAACGCTGATTAATTTGATCGTGAAAAAATAATATTTAGATTCTAGAAATATATTTATGTATCAATATATATCTATATCCCAAGAGAGGACACACATGCTTCTGTCATTTTTACATACTCGGTTTTTACGGTCTTTTTTTTTCTTCTAACGGTTGTAAGCAAATGGTCACATTGTTTGATTGATGACTCTTCGAATTCTCACGTGTTTTCGATTGTTTGATGAACATTAATTGTTCTTCAAGAAATAAATAATGTCTATTTTTTTTTTTAATTATCATCGTTTGAAATTAGTTCCTTTTTCACAAATCCAATAGAATCTAAATGTCGATGGAAGTGATAGACCATTTTAACGCGCGGTTGGAGCAAATGAGCTTGTGTCGATTAACCCAGGTTCGAATCTCCTTGCCAACGATTGCTAGGTCGAGTTTATCACACAATGGTTAGTCTAATGTGGCTTAAATCTCTCGTATGATTTACAAGCTATTATACGAGAGTGTAGGTTTATCCAGTGCATCTGTATAGTTGGTTGCAATTAACAAAAAATAAAAAAAATAAAAATAACAGCTCATTAATTAGTCTCCCTCTCTAGTAATTATCTTCCTAACCAACCACAGTTTGGACAATTCATTTTCAACATTCAAGACGCACAACCATATTCTGCCTATGCTTTTAATGCCACTTTTACCCTATATATATATATATATATATATATATATATATATATATATATATATATATATATATATATATATATATATATATATATTATATTATATCGAATAATCACTTAAATATTTTCCAACCGATCTTTATTAAAAACACATGGGAAAGATGCAATCTTTGGGTCACGTTTCTTTATGTAGATCTTAATCGAGATCGAGATTTCTCTACGAACCCTGGTATGTGGCTTACGAGTTCATTACGATACTTTTACACAACGTTTTTCACACACCCACATGTATATGTGTCAGTATGTTGTGTTTGCACATTTACCGACCGAAACGAAGATTTATTTTTATACGAAAAATTGAAAACTATATATACTGTTATTACCATTTGTGCAGATAGGCCCATTCGGATCGTAGATAGTTTTGGCGGGAAAGGAAAGAGTTGCGTTAATTACAGTTAGAGTATATCCAAAGTTAGCCATTTTCGAAAACTCCCACATTTATGCATTTAACAATGGCGCGAAGAGTGTTACTATCTCAAGGCTTAGTTAGTGGCTGGAGTATGAAGAAAGCTCAAAATTACGAGTTTTCGTCAATTTCACGTTTGATGCTCATATTCTAAAAAAAACACATTTGATCCTTCATGTTTTAGAAAGTCAATATCTTTAGTCATTTCCGTCAATTTTCCGTTAGTACTAACAAAATCAAAAGTGTGACCATCACTGTCTTAACTGAAAGACTAACGGTAAATTGATAGAAGAAAATGGTAAATTATTTAAAAATGAGGGACCAAATCTGTATTACGTAAATATGAGGGACAAAATGTGAAATCAGTGCAAATTTAATGAATGAAAATCGTAATTTTCAACTATTAATTTGTCACAACGGCTAGAATGAAGGCTAAACAAAAAATAATAATTATACCTTAAAACTAAAAATAAACATTATACAAGTTTTATTTAAAGAAGTCAAGTTTTATTTTACTACAATTAAAAAAAAATTATAATTAAAAAAGAAAATCAAAATAACAGTCCTCCAAGAACATGACTCTTGCCCGTGAAGGGTTCAAACTCTGTTTTTAATTCCTCTTTGGCGCTTCTTTTCTTGTCATCTTCAATCACAATCTCCGACAACAATTCCGCCACCACCGCCACCGTATACTTCCCACCCAACCGCTGCCCCTTTCCGGTAAATGGCCTAAACCCCTGCCCTTCTTCCTTCTCCTCATTTTCGACACTCTCGATCGAACCACAACCGTCTGATCGAGGCTCCATGTAATACCCTTTCAGTACATTGGATGCGTTGCTCACGACGATGGATTCGCCCTCTTGAATGTTCAGATTCTGGATCATCCACTCTGGCAGATAGACGTTGCCTTCTTCCGCATTGAATTCCATCACTCCGGAATAGGAGATTGCGTTGGTATTGTAACTTTGGAGCTTCAAAACTAGAGGGTATTGGATTTTATTGTAGAGGATTAGAGAAAGCGACGATGGCGGCAAGATGATCTTTTCACCGGTTTCGAGATGCGGATTTTTGTATCGATTGATCGGAAAACAATGGAGTACCTGTTGGAAAAGAGGTAGGGTTTCCGGAATTGATTCCGACCGGCTATTATCAGAGGATTCCCACGCCATTGTTGAATTTCTTTTTGAAAGAAATTGAAGAAATTGAATTCCAAGAGAAATCTTAAAAGAAAAAAAAAATTCCAAGAGAAAGAAGATGATTAAATAATGATATGTTTATGTTACGGGGTGGTGCAATATGTTTATATAGGGGAATTCTTATTAAGTAATGAAACGGAATTCTAGTTTGAGTCCAATAAGAAATATTATTATTCTTTACAACAATAACAAATAATATTATTAATAATAAGGATAAGGGGTAATATGCCTCACATCTCTCAAACCAAACTTAATTAGATATGAGTGACAAACTCAAATAAAATATTTTAACTATATCCATATTTTAAAATAAAAATTTATACACATTCTTGTTTTTATTTAACCAAAAAATACCCTTGCAATATCTAATAAAAGTCACGTGTCTTTTTTTTTTCTTATTTCATTCTCTTTCTTCCCCCTCTCTTTCTCACGCCGCTCGACATCGCCGCTCAACATATTCAGGGTCTGGTTCGTTCTCTCTCTCTCTCCTGATCTCTCTCTCACACACGTCCCCCTCTCCCCTCCCTTCCTCCTTTTTTTTCTTTTGAATTATAGTAAAATAATGAAGGCTATGATAGTGGTTATGGTAGATGGCGGCGGTTATGATAGACGACGACGGCTATGGCGACGCTCAGTGTAGGGGTTGCATCGAGAGGCTCTGTGATGGCAGGCTCGTTGTTTGCTTGCAACCAAAGGGGATGAATCGTGAAGGTGGGTCTGGTTGTGGGGGGATGGAGAGGGGGAGTAGTGGCGGTGGTGGCGGCAGATCGGATTTAGGGTTTGTTGGAGAAAATTTAAAAATTTTCAATTTAGATGTCTATGAGTGTCTATGGGTGTCTATGGTGTTTGACGGCTAGGGTTGAAAGGAGTTAGGGTTTCAGATGTCTATGGGTTACTACGGATTACTACGGGTTTCTGTAGATGTCAAAAAAAAAATCAATTTATCTAAAAAAGAAGGGAAAAAAAATAGATTTTATATAATGAAAAAATACGAAAAAGAAAAAAAAAAAGAAAAAAGAAACAAGAAACCATAATTTTTAATTTTATGTAGAAAAGGGGAAAAATTGATTTTTATATAATGAAAAATACGAAGAAAAAACATGTTCCAAGAAAAATTAAAAAAAATGGTAGATGCAAACTTAAAAATGTTAAATAATACCATAGTTTATCATAGTATATTTATAATTTGCTGTAATTTTGAATTTGTGAGTAGAGGGGCATTTTTGGAATAAATTAAAAAAATGATGTGAAGCAAATTTTAATTAGACTTGTCATTTAGTTCTAATACGGTTTGTCACCAAGAACTTATATCTTAAGACCCCTAAGGATAATGATAATAATATATATATACATATATTTAGTGTTCAAAAAATTGCGGTGACGCCTGATTAATAGGTCGTCGAGATGGAGGCGAACCCAAACTTTTACGATTTTAATGCAAAAGTTTGAAAATTGATATTTGGCATATGAGGCGGTTTGAGACTTTTCGAGACCGTTTAAGCTAGACAAACCATGTAGGTAAAAATCGACCAAAAATCACGCTTTCAAACCGGAATGACAAGATTTATTCCGGTGATTTGGATTTTTTTCTTTCTTATCTTAGAATTACTCCAAAATTTAGTAAAAGATGAAGACGATCACTACTATTCCGACATATCGTATATAACCGCCACGTGTCATCCCCCAAAAGCACACGTGTCGCCATTTCGCAGCTCTGGAAAAAACACACGCACCCATAACCGCTTCCCGATTCCAGCATTACCCTTGTTTTGGTTTCTGTTAAAAGTTATTTTTTCAAGAAAAAGAAAAAATTCAAATGGCGAAGAAAGTTGTCTCCTTTTCACTTCACAAGACGAAGAAGAACAAGCAGCCCATCAAAAATGGCGCCAACAAGAAGAAGAAACTCAAAATTGTATTCAAGAAAATCATCGATTACTTGAAATCAGACACGTATATGTTTGCCCCCTTGCTCAATCATCATCCTCAATCTTCTCTCCCGTCCACCTTTTCCTCTTGTGGTAATAATTCTCTCTCTCTCTCTCTCTCTCTCTCTCTCTCTCTCTCTCTCTCTCTCTCTCTCTCTAGGGTTTCTGTTTCTGTTATAATTAAACTTTTGAATTTTGTTGTTGTGATCAGGTGAACCCATCAGGGAAAACGAGAAAAAGGAATTGTTCAAGGGAGTTGAGGACTATCTGAATTACGATTCTTACATGTATGCCCCAATTGCTAACGAATCGGTTTCGGATTCCGAAATTCATCCATCGGGTACAATCGGGTTGTTTCGTATAGTTTTTTATATTTTTTTTTTCAATAATTGCATTTCCTAAGAATCTTGAAAATGCAAGCTTTAGGTTTTCTTGTTCGGAAAATTGCAATTTTGGTCCTCTATGTTGGTCTATAGGGAATTAGATGCCATAGCTACATCTGGTTACACTCGATGAATTTGAACCGTAAATTTAATTAAATAACTCCTCACTAAGCACACATATACATGGGTACACATGGGTCTGTGTGATTACATGTAGATTTACTAACCAGGTGTAGCATCTAATTTAACGTTGGTTTACTTAGTGATTTAGTCCTCTAAATTGTTCTATTTTAGTTTTTAGTTTAACTTTACACTTTCATAATTTTTTTTATCCTACTTTGCTAAATTTGCAAAGTTGTTGCATGTAAAATTGAAATGGAACAACGTAAGCGGACTAAATTCCTAAATATGCCAACATACAGGACCAAAATTGCAATTTTTGCTTCTCTTGTTTTTGGGCTAATCATGGATTATGGATATTATTTTGACAAACATATATAATTGGGGATTTAGGTGAAGGGAAGGCGAATACGAGTAAAACATCTAATCAGATTGAATCAAGAACCGAGGAAACAACATCAAAAGATGCAAACATCCTTAACAACAACAGATCAACTGAGACGGAGGTCGATGAAATATGTGCTCCTAAAACGCCAGTTGTCGTTAAACGCAATCTCCTGCAAAGGGAAACGATAAAGCATGTCGTAGTTCATCAAAACTGCCTCTCTTCGTCTCTTCAAGGTTATATATATAATATATATATATATATATACTCTGTTCCTTTTACGTGCATCGTGTGATTTTGAACTGCTTGATCAGCTGAATGTTGTGTAGACTATTTCATTTATGATAATTGAATATAGGATAGAAATTCGATGGTAAATATTTGAGATGATATGCGAAGAAATTAACGTTGGAGTTGTAATCTGATCGAATTTCTATTAATCTGTTTCTGCTCTGGTTCTTCGAGGAATTAATGTTCGTTCCAGCCGGAAATCGGAATACCGGGAACTGGAATGAAAAAAGACTTGGTTCCGAAATCGGAAACTTTCGAATATAAATCGGCGGATTTTCAAAAATTTCCAATTTTTAGTCACTTGACATACGAAAAGCATAATAATATGAATATTGTAAGTGTAAATTTCGGAAACAATCAGAATCTCGTATTTATTCGAGATATATACTACATTTTGCGTAGTTCATTCGTGTTGTGTATGAAGTGTACACGCAGTCTAAGATCAACTGCTTAACCTAAATCAAAGGAAACCGGACTTTCGATTCTAGGTCTCGGGTTCAAGATTTTTGCTGCGCGTATTTGCGATATAGTGTGTGTTTATGGGAGAAGTTAGATAAAAATTCTAACAGCATGGTGCGAATGTTAACGCAGGAAAACCTTTACCACAGAAGAAGCAGCGTAAAATTGCGGTCGAGTGACCTCACTGCGGGCCCACAATCAACCAAACCTAGGTATGTTTCGTCACTTAGTCAAATTGTGTAACTTGATTAGCTTTAGATTTGTACTCCTTCATTTATTTTTTTTATTTTTTTTTTGTTTTTTCTTTTTCTTTTTGTGTGGCTTTGTACCTTAGGACATAGATATGTTGATCTTGTAACATTGTGATTGCTTTTTCTTGTAGTAAATAATTTTAGTTTCTGACGTTGAAGCCCTCGCACGGGCTGTATGACTCCGGCAAAAATAATTTGTGGGATGGATATATCAACTTTGTCAAAATATTTAACGAAAACAACTTTGTCAAGATAATAAATTGTCGTTTTCTAGGTTTTTTGATTCGAAGATTAATTTTGTAGGGGTCACTAGACAAAGAAAAATCTATTTTATCCTCAAATCTATGTGTTATTTTTTGTTAAATAAGAAGTCTTAAAGACAAATCGCATAAAATGTCAAAGTTTAACATATTTTTATTCAAGATTTAATATGAGGTACCGAACATCTTATTAATTAGTCAGTAGGAAATTAATCCAATCTCATCTAATTCAAATTAATCCGATGTATGTAACTAAACGAGAACGAGCATCTTATGATTGGCATAAACTCGGTGAATCATTATTGAGTTTATAAGATTGGGCCTACATGGGACTTTGAATCTAGTTCATATATAACTTTGTGTTGGACCTCAGCTCGTAATTATTGGGTTGACTCATGGACCAAAATTTTGGGCCTAGGCCTATCAGAATGACAATCAACGTAAGCTACTATCGTCTTTTTAGTTGGTCCCCATGGCGAACGGATATGTTTAGAGGTGGAAACCGAACAAATCGGATCGGAGTTAATACCTCTGTAATTTTTTTATTTTTTCAAAAGTCGAAGAGTTAATCCATCTCTGCTCAAAGAAAAGAGGGAAATGAATCAGAAATAATCGGAATTTTGAAAGTTGGAATGAATAGATTTGTTCCAAAAACCAGAAATTGTCGCATTGGAATCCACGTAATATTGCTAAAAATCTATTTATTTTGTCACTTATAGTAAATGAATAAATAATAACAATATTGATATTATAAGTGCAGTTTTCGAAAAAAAAAGATCTATTTATTTTGTCAACGTACCTATAGTAAATGAATAAATAATAACAATATTATTGATATTATAAGTGCAGTTCTCGAAAAAAAAATCTATTTATTTTGTCACGTACCTATAGTAAATGAATAAATAATAACAATATTGATATTATAAGTGCAGTTCTCGAATTTTTTTTTTTATTTTTTTAAAATTAAGTGTGAAGCCTCATTGTTTTGAGGTCAAATTACAATCGCACCCTGGGGTAAGGTCTAATAACGAAAAAAAACATTGATGCTTGCATAAATACAAGTACCCCCAGTGTCTAATGAATTTACCCTTATGCTTATCTTGTATCATCCAACCCACCCAATCATATATATTTTTCATCAAATGAAAGATTGAAAAGGGTTAATGGTAGTTTATACAGTTAAACCTCTCTAAATTAATACAGTTGGGAGTAACAAAATTCGATTAATTTATCGAAATAGTAAATAATCGAACTAATAATTTAATACGATTTTACCGAGTTGGGACCGGAAGAGACTATTATTTAAACGAAGTTATTAATTTATCGAGATTCTACTGTCGTGTATACACACACACATAATGCATTAGGTATGAACACATACATATATGTAGAGTTGAGTTGAAAGTGAATATAGATGGATGGATATGGATAGGTCAATAATCCATGTGTGGATAGTGAAAGGTCGTGTAGTATGTCAATGTGGATTAATTAGGGTTGAAAATTAAATGAGGCACACGTGCATGGCTGCTTCTAATTAGATTCATTGCATGCCACAACATTTATCAATTTATATATTTTCATGCATCTCTTACACACATATTTATTATCGCCTTTATCGTTCTACTGTCTCAATCTCTTAGGTTAGTTAGGCATTCGTGTGGTTGTGCTCATTAATTTTGCTCGCAATTATTAACTCCCAAATTAATTATTTCATGTGGATCATAAATACATGATGTTTGTGAATTTATTTTCAAATATATATATCAAGAAAATTGAACCTATGGAATTTTATCAATATTCTAAAACGTCTATCATCACTTAATTATTTTATGTAGTGATGGGATTTCTCTATAAAAAATATTCATTTTAGCTAGTCAATTACCCCATTTATTGGTGAGAATTGTAACTATTTCCACACACAAAATGATAAGGTACATGACATATAGGCGAGGTCATTATTTTTTGGACATTTTTCTAATACAAATTAAATTTCAAAACTAAATATAGATAAATATATGCGTTGGTCGTATCACTTCTTTTTTTAAGCCCACGCCAATGCGACGGAGGTTTAGGCTAGGAGCCTTGCACTAACATTCCCTAAAACCATAAATGTCATACAAATTAAAGTGACAACGGTCCAGAAGTGGCCTAGCCAGGAAAAAAGATAGTAATTAAGTAGATTGACGACAAACTTTAAAATGACCGTCATCTAAAAACATAGGAAACGAAGCCTCAGTCAACAAATGTGAATATGGAAACCAAAAGTACCATAACGGAGCAAAACATGTCGTCTAAAAATATGATTAACTACGTAGCTCGTATATTAAGCAAAATATGTAGTTGTTGCAGTAATAAACGGAGAACTTGGATGGAAATATCGAGTTGATCCAACAAAAACCGGATGGACTCGGGAGTATAAGCAAAAAACCCCGAAACACGACTCCGATTTCAAATTATATCATAGACTAATTGATTAAATTATTTTCAAGAATGGCCAAAAGGGTAGCTTGTTCAATGTGCCAAATCTTTGGAGCTAAAAATGTTTAGTTCAAACGTAATATCTGAAAATTGTTTAGTTTAAAATAAGGGGCAGCAGACTTAATGATTGGGTTGTATCAACAACGTTTAACTTTGTTAGGACAATCCCATGTGCGCACGTGGATACATGCGGCTATTTGTCAACAAGTGTTATTGATTTTGTCTTGGTTTCGAGCGTGTGGGCATGCTTCTTTCCCGCCAATTCTCCATTTATTATTATATTATATATAATGGAGTCCATAAAAAAAATTGTTTATCTTAATTTGATGAATGGATTATAAATTAATAAATATTATCTGTAAGTTTACCTACGAGATTTTTATATATAGTTGAATTGTTAATATCTTTAGACCGATATGGATTATAGGTTAAATTACGGTCATTCCCTGAAGTAAGGTCAGGTTACGAAAAAATCCACTTATGTTTGGGTAATTACAATTACCCCTCAATTATGAGTCTTCTTCCATGTTCATGTTTATCGTGTCAAATTGAATAAAATCTTCTAGATTATGTGCAATATTGTTCTCTAGTTTGTACTTGTTTTGTGCAAAAAAGATAGTTTCTGATGCATTAGAATTTGGTATTTACAAGCCAAGAAACACATCTTATGATCATCTTGTTTTAAAACGTGGAGCTGAAATTTGGTAAAACGGGTACAAACTGATGAACACTTGACATCAAGGCCGGCTCAAGCCCATATAGGGGCCCTAGGCAAATAATTTTTTGGGGGGTCCTTATATTATTATTTTTTAATTTAAAATCAAATATTCTTTTGGTATTTTCTTATTATTTGAAGTGCAAATATTAAAATTATTAGATGTTATGTTATATTTTCTATAATTTGGCTTTCATATAAATATTTTTGTTTAGTTTTATGAAATTATAAAAAAATTAATTTCAAATTTGGGGGCCCTAATTTATAATACACATAATTTACGGGACCCTACGGATATTACAAATAGTTTGGGGGCCCTAGGTATAGGCCTAAGTTGCATATGCACTAGAACCGGCCCTGTTTGACATAATGTAGAAGATTCCATTAAATTTGATACTACAAGGGTGATTGAGTAAGAAGATTTATAGTTAAAAGGTGATTTTAATGATCCAAACACAAGATTTTTTTTTTTCATAATTTGACTTTACGAAATGATATATATAAAAATATGAAATATATGATGACAAAACAACTCACAATTGTCAGTTTTATAGGAATCCATGTGGATACCATGTGAAGTTGTGAACACTTTATTTTCTCCCAAAATGAATGCCCTAAGAGTACTTCTTTTCTTCCATTGGGACCCTTTAATTTTTCATCCTTCTCTTCTTTTCCCATGTTTTCTGGACCACCCCCCAAACCACCCCCACCCCCCCCCCCATCCCAACCCCCACCCCTCAATTTTCATTTTCTTTCTCAACGGCCAATTCTTGATTGGCTTTTGTTAGAGCCCATTTGTTTGATAGAGATGATAATAATTGTATACAACAATAATTGACAAAAGAGCGTGGATTCAAATGACTTGAGATCGAACTTTATTGGCAACATTTATCTCGATTGAGCTTGAGATCAATTGAATCCGTCAAGAGATGGGTTTTTAGGGGAAGAAAACTCTCGAATTTCAAGTTTAGAGAATATCAAACAGGGAAAAGTGGAACTGATTCGATCAAAACCTTTCATTTAACATGACTCTGACTCATATCATGTTGAATAACCGGCCACCTTACATCTAAAAATTTAAGTTATTAGTGACATGAATTATTTGATATCTATATTTCTAATATAAAATATAAGAACAAAATATTAAAAACAAATTCATGATATGGTTAATGTGCCTCTTCGAATTCCTAAATGACGATCTTCTAATATTAGGCTTACATTGCATCAAGAAACTCTTCAAAACTTTGCTTTTACATTTAATTAATAATAACTAGAAACACACACACACACACACACACACACACACACATATATATATATATATATATATATATATATATATATATATATATATATATATAATGAAGATGAAAAATTTGGGAGTATTACATTTTTGGTCCCTCATGTTTGGCCCGATTCCACTTTTGGTCCCCGTTGTTTCAAATTGAACAAAGTTCACCTCCAAGATTCATTTTTAAACACTTTCGATCTCCTCCCTTACATGCCCGTTATTAAGTAACGGAAAACACTATGTTGGGGCCAAACTTGAAATTGAATTTTTTTGGGGTGACCCCAAGAAGTAGAAATTTAAAATATACTACTTATAATAAAAAAATTAATAATATTAAGTATAGTAATATTAAAATTTAATTATAAGTAGTATATTTTAAATTTCTAATTATTTCCCAGCCCCAAAGAGATTCTAAATTTCGAGTTTGGCTCCAAAATAGTGTTTTCCGTTACATGGAAACGGACATATAACGACGGGGACCAAAACAGTTTAAAATTGAAACTTGGAGGTGAACTTTGTTCACTGGAACCAAAAGTGGAATCAGACCAAACATGAGAGGCCAAATGTATAATATATTCTCCCAAAAAAAATGTCAACAGTCTGTTTAATTAGGGTTTTGACATGCGGGCCATGAAATTGCATGTGGCCGCATGTGCTGTGTCTCTCTGTTTTTGCCCCCACCACACTTTGCTTCTTTCA